>NC_056730.1:1124238008-1124413008 GCF_019279795.1 Protopterus annectens | reverse complement strand
GTGGTCACATGCAGAGAACCAAAATATTGTTAGAGTATAAAATATTCAAATTACTCCCAAAGATAACAACAAAAAATTAACAGTGGATTCAGTGATTTATTTACTTGCAGACATTGGACAAACTCAGCCTATGTACTGTCAGTAAAGAACAGTGAGAGATTACTTTTAAATATATTTAGATTTGGTAAAAAAAGTTCACGTATGAGTGTTTGATTTTAATTGCTCAAAGAGTTAATATTTAGCATAAAATTGGGAACTGGCAACATGAACATCAATGGGTGAAAAAATAAAATTCAGAAAGATAGGAGAAAAATACAAGGGTTTTAAAACTTGTATTCAAAAAAGGTAATTAATATCTGGAATTCACTCTCTGAAACAATGAAGGTAGATAATAACCCAACGTAATTTAAGGGTGATTTTGATAACTATAGTGACATGAAGTGCTATGTCTTGCTCCTGTGCAGACTTTAGGGGATTTAAAATCTTGCTTGAAGACTTTGTTAGCATTATATCTTGCTAGGCAAACTATTCAATCAGTTCTGTTAAGGCCACATATCTAAAGTAATCCATTCTACCTATGTCTTAGCTATTTCAGTAGAATATTGGGCATATGAATGTCTAACTGCTCATTTGATTTATAGATTTACACAGTCATGGATTCAAAGAGTTTACAAGACAGTTTGTGGACCATAATAACCTTATCAATATTCACCCTTGTAGGCATCTTCAACCTCCAGGAGGTAAAAAATAAGTCAAAACTGGAAAGACGTTATGTGTCCATCCAATTTGCGAGGTTTGCAAGGATATCACTCTGTTTTATATGTAACAGAAGATTACTACAGAAGGGGAAAGTGTTGAGTAATAAATCTGTTCTTCTAGAATGTTTTACTTGTTGAAGAAGAGCTTATATTTATTTAGTGTCTTTGTAAAGTCATTTCCTTTGCATTGGTGTAGGAAATCAAAGATGGTTGGCTCTTTAACAGCAAGGAATACTAGACATAAATGACCTTGCAGGAATCTATAAGAGACAGGGTATATGAATAGATTTTCAAGCTTGTCTTGGTAGCTGAGGGTCTTTAGTCTGCTGATATATTAAGTTAGAAGTCTTTGCGGTCTTTCTTTCTGCATGAGGTATTTGAATAGATACATATGAACAACAGCATTATATCCTATAATTGGTCTGATCAGGGCAGAGTATAAAGGAATAATGACTTCTTTCAACCTGAATAAAATACCTTTAGTTATTAATTGTCAAGATAGAAGGATTTCCTGACTACTGTTCCTAAATGATGCTCAAAGGATAGGGAGTTCCAAAAGCTTTGCAACCAGTCTGGAGTGGAGTATTGTCTAAACTGTATGCCACTGCTGCCAAAGACTATTTAGTAAAGGTGATAAAACTACACTTCTTTGCATTTAATTTAAGCCCATTTCCCAATACATCACTGAACTGTGTGGTTTAACCCTTGGCTATAGTAATATGGTATCAGATGCTGAGCAAACACTAACGTTCAGCTTGTAGTTAGCAACAAATTTATTTAAACATATGTCTGGGTTAGTGGTTTTTAGTTCTGAGAAGCATATGCCAAATAGAAGGGGTCCTAGTACTGAACCCAGGGGAACTCCACTAGTCACCTCTTTGCTTTCTGAGGAAGAACCTGCTGCTTTAATTTTATGGGTGCTGTCCTTTAGCCAATTTGATATGCATCTTATAAAATAAGGATCTACATCTAGGCCCTTAAGCTTATTTACAATTCACGCATGAGAAATAGTGCCACAGGTCTGGGTAAATCCGCATACACTGTATGAAATGTATAGCTACTATCTACTACTTCAATGACCTGCTCAAATAAACTTACTAAATTAAGCAGACATGATCTTGCATTGACAAAACCTTATTATTGTGGGTCTGGAAAGATTTGTCATATTGAAGCTTATGAAATCTGATATAATATGTGCCCTGGCTTTGCAAATTATACTGATGGGTCTACAGTTCCTTGGATATGAGTTCACGTCCCCTTTATGTATAGCATAAGAACAGTAATTTCCCATACTATGAGAACATATCCGGTGGTTATTCTTAATATGAATACTTTTAGAAGGGGTTCAGACAGGGCATTTGTAACACTGTTACGTAACAAGGTACATTGTTGGGGCCATAGAGGCATATGCCCTGATAGGATGCAAGGTGTGGGAATGCAATGGGAGGTCTGGATGCTGTCATTCACTTCCATAGATAATACAATACTTTAGAAAGCCATTAAGCTCCACTTCAGTTAACCCTAATATCACTGCAAGAAACCACTTCCAAAGCTGAGCTCCATTCTTTTATTTATGCATAGTGAAGGAGTTCCACACATGTAGGCACCAAACCGGTTTTATTGAGAACTTTGCTAAAAACAAGGAAAACTAGAGCCTATCCCGTACACCTCTCAGATATAGAGACAGGACTTTTTCAAATGTACACTGATTTTCAGAATGTAGACCCCATGCTTGCCACCTCCTGCAGCCCAGACAATGCATATTGATCCCCAAAATATCTTTTCACTACTGCAAAAATAAATAAATAAATAAGTTTAAGCAAAAGATCTTCTGAGCCACTCAATCATTTTGAAAAAAAATGCATAACAATAAAATATAGCAGTTAAAATACTTCATTGTTGCACAAGTTAAATACATTATTTTTCTAAAGTACATACAATGGCATACATAATGCTTACCTGACTATATCCATGGCACTTACAGGCAAATGATAAAGAAACACCCTCCATCTGCTACCATCTGTTTTTGAAGCCATCATCTTCACTATGCTTGTATAGTATGAGCCACATATGTGTCACTACTAATACATCAAAGAAAGTTCTGCTATCTCCAGCCTAACTGAACAGTCTGAGAGTTAGCCTTTCCTAAAACACAAAGTGATTGTCATTAATTTCAGACTGTCTTAATGGACTGTCAACCTATTTTTGTTCTTCCATTCAAGTCCTCTACATGAAACACCTTAAATATATTCATATCACTACCAGGAATCAAATATTCCTCCGAATCATTATTTGAAATTCAGTTTATCATACCCAGTAATTCCCATAACACAACCCTACAAACTGAATGTCCTCTAGCCTATCATCAGTCTAGAAACTACTCAGCTTTTGCAAATACCATGGCAATCATGAACTTCAAACAGTTACTTAGTATTTCTAAATTCAAATGAGTTAATGACACACTAACCTTGCCCTGCCATAAACTTATCCAAAACACCAACAAATAATCCTTAGACTCATCCTAAAGCATATATTTTGCTTGATACAAAACCTAACAAAACTTCTTAATGGATCATTTAAACCTTTTTGATATCTCTTGTTTGTGACAAAAAAATAACCTCTAATTTAAACATTACATCGTTTACTGACATCAACCATTACTATAATTCATTCGTACACGTAACCCCTTAGTTTATCCTCCAGTCATCCTACTTTTGTTGCCCCCTTTCCTATCTACTTATGTTCCCCTCTATACCCCTCCTATTACCACATTTTCTAGTCCGTAATCAACACACCCTGTTGATAACCTCCAGCACATCTCCCACCCTTTGACATTTTGTGCAACTTTCTTTCCACTATACTAACTCATTCCTCTCAAACTCAATGTACTTTAAGAATATTAAAAAAAATAATATATATATATATATATATATATATATATATATATATATATATATATATAGAGAGAGAGAGAGAGAGAGAGACATCCATCCATCCACAACCCCTTTTCCCATTTTTGCACATGGGGTTGGGGTGTCATATATATATATATATATATATATATATATATATATATATATATATATATATATGTGTGTGTGTGTGTGTGTGTGTGTGTGTGTGTGTGTGTTAATAACAAGTGTGTGTAATGTTGACCATACCCCAAGATCCCCACCATACCCCAAGATTCTCAGTACATCTTTCTAAACATACTGGAAAATATTAAGATAGAACCAAACACCCTAATACTGGGTGATTTTAACTACCCTGCCATTAACTGGGAAAACTACTCATGTACCAACACCTTTGCCCAACGGTTCTTGGAATTCATAAATTCCAACGCCCTGGATCAACTAATCCATAGTCCCACCAGGGACCTGGTCATTACCAACATGGGAAATCGATGCTCCATACCTATGGTCACCACCTCGTTAGTCAGGTCTGACCATAACCTAATCACCCTTAACATCCACATCCAACCTCCACCCCGCAGTAAAGAAACCACCATAAAAAACTTCTCCAAAGCCAACTTCATGCTACTCAAGTCAGAAGTGACAAACTTCATGACACCCATGCAGACGGGAATTGAAAGTTCAATTGCTGAATCCTACACTAAGGCACTGTACGAGCACATCCACTCATGCATGAATCGTGCCATCCCAAATAGAACCAAGATGCTCTCATCCAAAAAAGGAAGCCAATCTGGTGGTCCCCTGCCATAAACAAACTTTACAACAAAAGGAAGAAACTGTTGCAGAAAAGAGGAAAATCCCAGGATGCAAAAAACTCCCTTACCAGCCTCAGTAAGAAGCTGAGATCCCTAATAAAATCCTCCAAAGCTAGTTACGAAAATAACATTGCCAAAGATTCCAAAGACAACCACAAGGTATTCTATAACTATGTCAAGAATCTAAATGGCAAAGCTCAGATCTGCTCTGAGCTAAAACAGAATGGCATTAAATATACTGATCCCAAGGATATTGCCAATATCCTGGCAGATCGATTCAGTGCCAACTTCACCCCCCCCTCACCCCCTAAATGGCCCATCTCAATACTGGAAGATTGCCAAATTCCTGTAATAACGGCCACACAGGTAAAAAACGCACTCTCCAAAGTTAAGAATACAGCATCCATGGGACCAGATGATATCCCAGGCTGTGTACTACATGAACTACAATATGAACTGGCACCTCACCTAAGTGTCATGTTTAATCATAGCCTCACCTCAGGTTTCATGCCCACTGAGTGGCGCAGAGCTACAATTATCCCACTCCACAAGGGGGGATCCACCTTGGATCCCGGAAACTACCGTCCCATCAGTCTGACAAGCCTTATCTGCAAGGCCATGGAGCGTATTATCATGGAACTTATAAACAAAGACATTGGCAACCTTCAAACACTGGACCCCACCCAGTTTGGGTTTGTGAAGGGCCAATCTTGTTTCCTGAACCTGACTGACTTCTTCGAATCAGTCTCCAGAGCCATGGACAAGGGTAAGGTGGTCCACACAGCCTATCTAGACCTTGCCAAGGCCTTTGACACCATCTCCCACTCTGGAATCATAGATAAACTTACTAAGCTGGGCATTAATCCCTATGTCACCCATTGGGTTGCTAACTGGCTTACTGATAGAACCCAGACTGTAAAAGTAGCCAACTCCAAATCCAGCTCCAGACAAGTGACAAGTGGAGTACCTCAGGGTTCAGTCCTGGGGCCGCTCTTGTTTGGCATCTACTTCTCTGAAGCACAGGTCAACACTAAGGGACTCTGGCTAACAAAGTTCGCAGATGACTGCAAACTGGGAGCCATTATTGAATCCCCAAATGATGTGGATACTCTACAAAAGGGCCTTACAGAAACAGATGCTTGGTGCCAGAGCCATGGGCTCAAGCTCAATGCCAAGAAATGTATAGTTATCCCCTTTGGGAAAAAACATTTATCCATGAATTACCATATAGGTGGCAGTACACTAAACACTGAAAATGTGATAAGAGACTTAGGGACACAGGTGGACAGTGGTCTCACCTTCGATAACCACATCGTCACAACAGTCAGGAAATCCTTCTATGTGACACACCTCATCATGAAGGGCTTTCCATCCAGAAAAAAGGAGGTCAGTGTCCCACTGTACTCATCCCTCATTAGACCCATTATAGAATACAATGCCCTGTTTGGTATGCACCTCTCAAGACATCTGCAACAACTGGAAAGGCCGCAGAAATACCTCACTGAAAGAATCACAGGCCTAAAGCAGATGCCCTTTGCTGACTGTCTTAAAATACTCCAACTATACTCTGCCGCATATCGTCTACTCAGAGGCGATCTCTGCTTAACATACAAGGCCATGTCAAACCCAGAGCTGTTGGACATGCTACACTTAAAGAAATCCCAATCTCTCAGAGCCACACGCTTCAGGGATCTAAACCTTGTCATCACAATAAACAAAACATGCTGGAGGGATAGGTTCCTGACCCAGAGACTCCCCAGACTCTGGAATAGATTGCCCATACATGTCAAGCAGAGTGCCTCTTTGGCCCTCTTCAAAAGGAACCTTGACAATTGGATGGGAGAAAGGAAATTCACCCCAGGGATCACGTCAGTCACCCTGCTAGACAGGGGTCCAGGGAAGTAAATAATGTGGGAAGAAATAGCCAGGGAATTGTTATGGCTAGGCTTGTATAGGCCCTAGGGCCGATAGCCTAGTACCAACCTATGAACCTAGGTGTCTCTGGGTAGGTAAATATTCTCTTTCCCTGAGATTATACTATGAAGGAATTAGTATATATAATTAGCAGGGGGTATAGGGGGTGTAGTGACACAGCCTCCACATGTGGGGTGTGGGGGCACAGTCCTCTTATAAAAATGATGTTTTACTTTGTTTTTTTAATTAGTAATTGCACGCAGAGGCTGTTGCTTAGAGCATGCATAGTTAGCACACTTCTCAGCCACTTAGCATGAAAAATCTGGAGAAAGTCCAAAATAACACAGAGAGAAAGATCCAAAAATAAGGAAAAATTTTAAATATCGTTCTTAACAACTTGGAAAGCTGCTAGAATAACAGCTTTTGTGCTGGCATGCACAGTTGAAAAGTATGATAGTGAGGTATCAACTTCCATGTTTTCAATCATATGTGGTCAATATTTCGTCAGTCAACTTTGGGTGTTTTTGTGTGTGTGTTTGTATGTGTCTGTGTAAACATATATATGTCTGTATATCATCACTGTATAACATTTGTTTAACAAAGTATTATTGTTTTTCATTTTTTCAACTGCCATTCCATCCCATCACTAATGTTTCCTCATTCAACCCCCCACCCCCACCCCCAAAACATTAATCTGGTTCCATGTCTAAAGCAAACATATCATTGTATCATGCCTTCGGATCTCCTGTTTCAGTTGTATCACATTTCTACCACTGACATCATGCTATAACTTGTTCATGCTCTTAATCCCTAGTATCCCCTGACCGCTGCCATCTAAACATAAATTTACATCAGGGCTTAACTAATCCCTCTGGGGTCTGAAATTGTAGAATTCTTTTTATTCACTCCACTCAAAATCTATAACAGCTGCTACCACTTACCAGCTGCACAACACCCAACAAATTCATTAAACTGTAATTCTATACTATCAGGTGCTTCCAATAAAAGAGTAGCCTTTGCTGTATCTCCTTGCTAATGTCCTAATAAACTCACTCCAATCATCATCCAAAGGGTTAACTTCTTGTTTTTCTTCCCAAACCAGTGTAGTCGTTGTCTTGAAACAATGATCTCCTCACTATGCCTGCTTGTCAGTTAACCTGCTGACCTTGTTTTTTTTTTTTGTTTTTTTGTTACATTGAATCTTCTTCACTTGGTTGTCATACCAATCCTCCTTTTGTGATATAAATGCTCCATAATGTCTACCACCTTCCATATCTATTCCTCCATCTGAACCATGAAACTATGGTTCATATCCATCCAAAAGACAAAATTCTTCTTAAACACGATAATTGTGGCCACCACAACTAAACATTGCCATGTAATTTGCAACCTACGTCCCCACACCGTAACAAAGAAACAAGTACTATACAGATTAGATTTTGTTTGACTGGCTGGTACCTTTTTTCTAATGAAGCATTCAAAATACAAACAATGTTGGGAGTGTATGTTCAGTGCTCTTTGAAATGAATATTCTCCTGGGGATGCAGTGAAAGTTAAATCTACTAAATACTTAAGTCAGTTAATTTGATCCAGTTTTTGAATAAGTCAATGAATAAGGGCACCGTCCCTTTGTCACTGATGTATGAAATAGATAACGTGGTGTAATCACAAATGGCACTAGTTGAGAGTCAGAATGGAGTAATCAGAATGTAACGTGGTCTATAAGGAGACATCTGAAAAGTGTGTTGTAGCTGAATATTGTTGAAGTGGCAAGCAGTTTGGAGGTCATATAAATTGAACTCGTAAATTTGGTTAGTTTAATGTGTATATGAAACAGCTTAGTGTCAAAGATTGATAAAGCAGTGGGTCTGAATGATAAGTTGAAAGCCAGTGAACCAGGCAAGCAGTAAACAGGTAAGATTTGTAACTGGATACGTCAAATAATAAAGCAGCTATAGCAGACTGATAGCATTGAGACTGCAAGGTAAGGCAAAAAAATTAAAATGTGTGTAGTGTTTTGGAAGAGAAGGAAAAAATGAACATGATGGAATATGTTACAAATAAGATGAATGAGTGAACTGGCCTTCAGAAGAACTTTCTGGGAATTGTGCAGGTGAAATGTTTGCCCTTGCTAGATTGTGAAATTAAGTAGGACAAGCTAATGTCAATTTTGATAGAATTGTTTACATGCTAAGAAAGAATATTGTAGAAGCTGTGACAATCGTGCGGAAAACTATCTATGGTGGAGAGACCTGTGTTTGTAGAGCATAACTACTCTGGCATGATAACAAAACATTGCCTGCACTATGTATATTTGATACAGGAATGCAAACAGAAGCGCTTGAAATGTACAGTGAAGGCATTTGGATTGATATAGGGATAACTTTTGAAAGTTTGGATCGAACCATTGAGAAATAATAAAATGTGTATGTAATAAAACAAAGTTAAAAAGGAGACTGTTGAACTGAGAGAATTGGATATTTTAGGAGAAAAATATGTGGGGCTTGAAAATGTGACTCATCTGAGAACAGAAATTTATACCTGCATATTATCACAGGAAGAAGATGGAAGAATGGGGATGGATTTGAAAGTTTTATATGAACCTATGAACTGAGGAGTGTTGAGGTAAATTGTTAAAAGATAAAAAACTTCCAGTCAAAACTGTGAAAAAGTTTTTAGCTGCCTGTCGGGAGCCAGAATCCGTCACATAACACAAGCACTCAGGTCACTCCAGAACAAGTACAAATATGACTCTGTCATTGTTTATGTTGGTGTGAATGACCTGAGATGTACCTCCCAGAACTACATGAAAAGAGACATGGAAGAGCTCCTTGATCATGCAGCCCAGGCTGGCATGACCCTGACCCTGAGTAGCATCATGCCCTCACCAAGAATGATACCTGAGTATAAAGAAAAAATAAAAAATGTCAACAATTGGCTAAGCTTCTGGTGTCATTCAAAGGGGATCCAGTGTCTGTCAGCCTGGGACGACATGCTCGACAAGCCGCATTGCTTCGCAAGAGACGGCTTGCACCTGTCATCCCTAGGCTTTCGAATACTGGCCAAGGCTGTTGCTGCCCTCATAGTGCCTTTTTTAGGCAAGGCTCAAAAGTCAAACCCACCTCCGTAAACAGCACAATTAACAAAAAACTGAGGGTTATGCCACTAAACGCCAGGAGTTTAAATCTCAAAATGCACGCACTCGAAGCACTCCTCAGTATGGAGAACGTCGACATCTGCGCAGTAACTGAAACCTGGTTCAAGGCTCCGGAGAGCACCCCAGCATTCCTGGGCTACAACTCATACCACATGTTTTGGCCACAGAACACGGACCGAAACACAAAAGGAGGGGGTGTATCCATATTCATCAAGGATACCTACACCTCCAGGTTAGCGGAGCAGCATGATACCTCTAAGATCATCCATGTGTAACTAACATCGGGCAAATCTGCAATGCAAATTGTGGCCTGCTACAGATAACCCTCCATGACCCAGGACCACCACTCCACCTTTCTGGAGACACTGGAAAACATGAAGGTCCTACCGAACACTCTGATATTGGGTGATTTCAATTACCCTACCATTCACTGGGAAAACTACTCAAGTACAAATTCCCAGGCCCAGCGCTTCCTGGAATTCATCAACTCAAATGACCTGGATCAGCTGGTAAACTCCCCTACCAGAGGTGAAAACATATTGGACCTGGTCATCACCAACATGGGCGACAGTTGTTCCACACCGGATGTCAACCTGTCACTGGTTAGATCAGACCATAAACTAATCACTCTGGATGTCCACATCCGACCACCACCCCCAGCTAAGAAACCACAGTAAAAATCTTCTCTAAAGCAAACTTCACTTTATTTAAGACAGAGGTGGTAAGTTTCACAGCCCCCACGCTAAAGGATAACACTGCCCAAAATGCAGAAACCTTTACAAATGCACTCTATGAGCACCTACAAGGATGCATGGATTGTGCCATCCCTAGTAAAACCAAGAATCACTCCTCTAAGAGAAGGAAACCAGTTTGGTGGATCCCTGCAATAAACAGGCTATATAATAGAAGGAGGAAACTAGTTCAGAAAAAAAGCAAATCCTAAGAAGGAAAGACAACCCTGATCAGTATCAGTAAGAAACTAAGGTCCCTCATGAAATCATCCAAGGCTAACTTCGAAAGGAAAATAGCCAAGGATTCAAAAGATAACCACAAAGCCTTCTTTAGCTATGTTAAGAATCTAAGTGGCAACTCACAGATATGCACTGAACTAGTGCAAAATAGCCCAAAATATACTGAACCTACTGATATTGCCATCCAGGGGTGGCACGATCCATGCATCCTCCTTCTTTAACTATGTTAAGAATCTAAGTGGCAACTCACAGATATGCACTGAACTAGTGCAAAATAGCACAAAATATACCAAACCTACTGATATTGCCATCATCCTGGCAGATAGATTAAGTGCAAACTTCACCCCCCTCTCACCTCCAAAAGGGCCCACAACAATACCGTAAAAGTGTAGTGCCCCAGAAATCACAGATGCACAGGTGAAAAACAGCCCTTTCAAAAGCCAAAAACACAGCATCAATGGGACCAGATGGTGTCCCAGGCTGCATCTTGCATGAACTACAGAATGAACTAACCCACCACCTAAACACGCTGTTCATCCTCAGCCTCTCAACAGGCTATGTGCCTATAGAATGGTGCACAGCAACGGTTATTCCTCTTCACAAAGGAGGGGCCACAACTGCCCCTGGTAACTATCGCCCCATAAGCCTGACTAGACAGGTCTGCAGGGCTATGGAGCGCATCATCATGGAACTCATTAACAAAGACATTGGGAGCCTCCAAACACTTGACCTGACCCAGTTCAGCTTTGTTAAGGGCAGATCATGCCTATTAAACCTGGTTGACTTCTTTGAGACAGTCACCAAAGCCATAGATGAGGGAAAGGTGGTTCACACAGCCTACCTTGACCTCGCCAAGGCTTTCGACACTATTCCCCACTCGGGTATTACAGAAAAACTCACCAGCCTGAACATAAAGCCCCAAATCATGAGATGGGTTGCCAACTGGCTTACAGACAGAACTCACACGGTAAGAATAGCGGGCTCCAGGTCTGACTCTAAACCAGTCACAAGTGGTGTCCCACAAGGCTCGGTCCTGGGACCCCTACTGTTCGGCATATACTTCTCAGAAGTACAGGCAAACACAGGAGGACAATGGCTTACCAAGTTCGCCAATGACCGCAAACTGGGAGCCATAATTGATTCTCCGGCTAACATGGACATCCTCCAGAAGGGCCTTACTCAGACGGACACCTGGTGTCAAAGTCATGGCCTCAAGCTAAATGCCAAAAAATGCATAGTCATCCCATTTGGGGAAAAAAAAACAAGAATTACCACATAGGTGGCAGCCCCCTTAATACAGAAGAGGTAATAAGAGATCTGGGGACCCAGGTAGATAGTAATTTCTCCTTTGACAATCATATTGCCAAAGTAGCTAGGAAATCATGTGGCCCATCTAATTACTAAAGGGTTCACATGAAGAAAAAAAGAGGTTATAGTGCCCCTCTACTTGTCACTCATTAGACCCATCATAGAGTACAATGCCCCATTTGGGATGCACCTCACAAGACACTTCCAACAGCTGGAAAGACCACAAAAGTACCTCACCAAGAGGATTACTGGCCTCAAACATATGTCTTATGCAGCCCAACTGAAAAAACTCCGGCTGTACTCAGTGGCATATCCCTTACTCAGAGGTGATCTCTGCCTGACTTACAAAGCCATGCCCAGCTCAGAATTGATGGACATGCTCCACCTAAAGAAATCCAAGTCACTGCGAGCCACACGCTCTTGTGAGCTAAACCTCGTCGCAACAATAAATAGAACATGCTGGAGGGATAGATTCCTGTCACAGAGACTCCCCATGCTTTGGAACAAAATTCCAAATTACATCAGACAGAGCCCTCACTAACACTTTTCAAGAGAAACCTTGACAAATGGATGGGTAACAGAAAATACACCCCTGGGATCAGTTCATTGGCTCTGCTTGACAGAGGATCAGTTAATTAATCAATGGGGTGGAGAAAGCCAACACACTCTGGCTAGGCTTATAAATGCCCTCAGGCAGATAGCCTAGTACCTACCTATGAACCTATGAGAATAGGTTAAATCTGGTGGACTGACTTGTAAAGGGTAAGGTGGAGTGAAAAAAACTTGCTATATTATGGCAATGTTATGGGCAGCATTCCTTTTTTTCTGACAGAAGACTTTGAGGAATTATGTTAAGCTAGGAGTGCAGATATATATAGCCTATAGTAAACAGTACTATGATAGAGGAGGAAAAGAAAAAAGACAAAGATTAAATGAAAATAATTTATGGTGAACATAGTGAATGGAAGTTGGAGGTACCTGAAGAGTAGGCAAAAAGGGCTTAAGAAATTATCTAGATTCAGCTTGCCACTTAGGATGTGAATAATGTAAAATGAGAATTAAGTAATTATTAAATATTATAACTAAAATGTGAAAATGTCATCTAAAATGATAACCACCATACAATACATGGAAACTAAAAAAGACTGAACTGAGTTGATGAGAAGGTCTATAATATTTAATTGTAAATATGTACATTTGAAGGGCTATAATATTTCATTGTAAATATGTATATATGTCATGCTAGATTTCTTAGCACCAGTAAAGCTTATTTGTTATTAAATAAATAAATACACACATACATACATACATACATACATACAAATACTGTCCTCTGAGCAGCAGTCCCCTTATCATGAGTGATTAAAACCTTTGGTCTGCAAGAAGCACATCAAAATCACACATACCAATGTGACAGTGACAAAGAATCTGACAGAGCTGAAATATCTACTAGTAATGTGCTGCCCAGGTAATTATAAGCACATATAAAATAGGCATAAATGTGCCACATTTACCTATTTTCAGTTATGTTTTACTTTAACAAGTTGTTGCAGCTTATGCTTAAACAAAAACAGACTCCTAAACCATAGATCATAAATGTATAAGTTGACTGCTGCATGCTAGATTAGAAATGCAATACAATTACCATATATAACTTTCACCATGCAGGCAACAAGACTAAAACAATGCAGCAATGCATTGAGCTGATTATGAACAATGTTACCTGCACTAAAGCTGAAGATATAGAAAACCTATTAGTCAATAAATTCAGCTATAACTTTATACCTCTTTCCCTTTCTTTCAAGATATACCTGAGACTGGTATATACCAATGCCAATGTCTTTACTGCACTTTAAATGGCATCAGAAATACTCAGTCTTATTCTGATATAAGTAGTCATCCACTTAGACTAACATCCACTGCTAAAATTCTTAAGAAATGGATAACTTCCCATAATCTGTATGATACATATAACTCTAAAAATAACAAATCATTCTGTTATACAAACACTGATCCTTGATTTAAAACTCAAACCAGAATAAAGTCCTTATCTCCAATGATTTAAAATTAAAGCTTACATCTTTTACTATCCTTCCTTATCCTTTATCAGACCATGACTGTCTTACGTTAGATATACAAATAGACTTCACAAAACTAAATACTATTACTAGAATTCTTGCCCATATCACCAGACTAAAGGACTTTAAACTGTGGTTATTATCAGAATTAAACTTCTTCTTAGAAACAAATAATAATCTGAAACAAACATTATTATGGTTTGGGATGCTCTAAAAGCATATATTTATGGTAAAACTATAGCCTATTATGAGAAAAAAATAAGGACTGGGAATCAGAACTACAAAACCTACAATCTCAATTAACCTCCTTGAGATCTAAGTCATCACAATTAAACTCAAATAAAAAAAGAAATAGATGCAGTAAACAAGTAATATCTAGATATTTTGGCACACAAAACAAACAGCATTAGAAAAAAATTAAACTCTTATGCTCTTACTCCCAAACACATGCACAATTTGTCATTAACAGCAAAATTACATTCCAAGGCAAATGATATCTTAAAATTATTACATGAATGCACTAATAAGACAGTTTCTAATATTGGAGATATATTAGAAGCCTTTAGATATCATTTCACCAAACATTATAACTCTGATAATATAAACAAAAACATTTACAGCCCAAAAATTAATTACTTTAAATTTGAATGCCACAGAAAATCTTAGTACAACTCTTGAAAAATGAATAACTCTAAATTAAATCAAAAATAAAATCGAAAACTTTAAATCTAACAAAGCTCCCGACATAGATGGCATCATAGCAGATATTTATAATTTTTCCAGATTCAATCATATCTTTACTTCATAAGACCCTTGTTGAAGTATAAACTAAAAATTTGATCCCTCCCTCTTGGTGATACTCCCTGATTAACCCTATTCTTAAATCCGACAAAGATTTGCAGCTATGTAAATCATATAGACCAATTTCTTTATTAAATAATGACTAAAAAATCTTTATGAATATATTTGTCGACAAAATAAAGGTTCCACTTTCACAGTTAGTTCATAATGACCAAAATGGGTTTATTCATAAAAGGCACACTCATGATTATATCAAAAGAATATTAATATTAATAAAATTCTTAAACAAAGAAAATGAAGAAGCCTTGTTGGTGAGTCTAGACATAGAAAAAGCATTTGACTTTGTCAACTGGGATTATTTGTTTGAAACACTAAAAGCATTCTCGTTTCCAATATCTTTCATCTCCATGATAAAGGCTATTTATAAAGATAATTTGGCATACGTCAAATTAGGCTCCTTCACTTCAAAGTACATCCCCATAACCAAAGGCACCATACAAGGTTGCCCTTTATCCCTAATATTATTTCCCCTTGTCATAGATATATTAGCGTCATCAATAAGAAATAATCAAGAAATCAAAGGCATTAATATTTATAATCAATACATTTCTAAAATAGTGATATTTGCAGGTGATATTCTGCTTACCTTACCTAAGTCAAATCAAGAATTATTAGAACTAGACACAATAATAAATAACTTTCAAAAATTTCAGACCTCCACTTTAATAAGCAAAAATCTAAACATATTACTCTTAATGACAAAGGGAAATCTTAGCTAGTTAACCAAAGCATTATTGGAGAACAAGTTAATGCACTAAACTTCTTAGGGATAACCTTATGCAAAACCCTTGAAAAAAAAACAAGAGAAACAAACTAAAAAAATCATAATATTTCAGTAAATACATACATAAGTAGCTGGAGCAATACGTTTTTTTCATTTGAGGACAGACTGCAATTGTTAAAAATGACTCTCCTTCCAAAGATGTTACATATTGTTCTGTCTCTAGACACCCATCCAGGTTAAAATTATATTAAACTCATAAATAAAACTTTACTAAACTTCCTATGGTACCCAAACAAAAATAGGATTGTGTATATGCATCATATTAGATCTTGAGATGGTGGTGGTTTAAGATTCCCTGACTTGGAAATATATATTATAGCATCATTACTTAAAACCAAGTTAAATTGGATTGACTCAAATTACAAGTCAAATTGGAAAGATCTCTCTATATAGCTATAATACAGAATGAAAACTCACTCTCATGTAAAATTCTTTCCAAACATCTCTACAATAAGTTCTGGTTTCTTCTTCGTCACACTGTTCAATATAATGTGACAAAACCCACGAAACTAAACTATCTAAATAACATTATTAATAACTTTAGAAAATAATATACTCAAATGCAGATATAAAATCCTGCTTAGACCTAATAATCCCCTTTAAAATCACAAAAAAAACTTCCAAAATTAACTTCACATTAACATCTTTAATGAATGGGAAACTAAAAATTTTATTCGTTGGAAACAATGTATTAAAGACTTGGAAACTTTACAATTTCAGCAAATTATGAAAGGCTATAACTTATCATCGCAAGATTGGTTATTACTACAAAGTGTAATTGCTTATTTTCAAGACCTATGCAGAATTATTCAGAACTCTTCAAATTTAGATCAGCCTCCCTTAATCACTCTCATATCTGAAATATTATTTAATGATCAACAGTTTGACAATTTAGTATCCAAATTATATACCATTTTGTTAAGTTACAGATCCATTTTAACAATTAAGCAATGGTACACAATGACTAAAGGCCTACCTCATAATCTTTCCCAGACAGAAAAACTAAAAACTCTATCTTCAGTAAAATTAACTTATTGGGGTCAGTACTACAGTATATTTACTTGGAAGTATTTACACAGAACATTTTAACTCCTGACAAAATTACTAAATTCAAAAAAAATCAAATAACATCATATGCTGGAGATGTCTAACATCATGTAATGCAGATTGGTTCCACATTTTCTATGATTGCTCTATACTAAGGAATTTCTGGAGATATTGATGATTTTCTTTCAGCTTTATTTTCAGATAACTTCACATTAACTAAAACTTTATTTTTTCTTAATGTTGGCAAAACATTTTCTTTAAATAAATCAGAGTCATACTTATTATGGATAATATTAGCAGTAGCCATGAAATGTATTCCAAGGAAATGGACCTCTACCACCTTTCTGAGTCTTGATGAATTTTTCTCCATACTAGAAGAAAACATAAACAAGGAAGTCAGAACTAAAGAACTTAAAATATATCTAAGGATTTTTACTAACAATCCATGGATAAAGGTTTCAAACCTAATTGAGACTTTCCAAACTGATTTTTAACCCTGTTTAATCATTATCTGCTTGCTTCTCTGAAAGTTTTTTTCTTAAAATATTTGTACTACTCAAAATTTCCATGCCTATGTAAATAATGTAAATAGTTGATTTAGTTTTATTGTTGTTAAAAGTTGTCTGTTCAGTATAATCATTGCATTACACACTGTTTATTCTCTTATTTTATCCTTAATATATTGGGAAAAAAAAGAAATATTCAGTGTTGGGGTCTAAACCTCTTCTGTAGTATCACTAGAATGTTTTTAGAGGGGAAGGTGTAACTCAGAGCATACTACTGCTCTGGAACATAACAGACTTACCATTCATGTAAAACAAAGATTATCCCTGCCCATATTCAAACATGACTTGGATTTATGGATGAGCAACCCACTACTGCCTCCTGTACAGACAGAGGCAGCTCCTAAATTATTTATCCCATGCTTGTGTCCCCTCAAATTATCTATGGAATGATCCTAGTTATTCTGTTTAGGGATAAAATATAATTATCGGCCATGGGATGGGTAAGGCCAATGTAACACCAAATGGGAAAAGTTAAATCAAGCACCAAAAGAGAGATTATCTAGGCTTAAAATGACCAACAAGGGCAGCTAGTCATGCACTTACATTTGAATCTATGAAAACTGCATGCATATATACTACATTATATACAGAAGCCAAAAATGGTTATTCTGAAGGGATAATGTGTGCATTGTAAGTCAAGTATGAATTCATGAAAACATTTTCACTTATTTACATTTACACAACTATGACACAATTTTAGGCTGGAGCAATACCTCTCAACTCTCCAGATTTTTGCAGATTTTTGCCTCATATTTTTTGGTCTATTCCTTATAGAATTTGTGGTTTTCTGGATTTCTCTTGCAGTGAGGAATTACTTCACTAAATAATAACAGACATATAAGTTTCAAACTTCATATCATTCAGAAAATGCTTGGTAGCAGAAGACGTTTTATTCTAGCAACTTTCGAAGTTTATAAGAGTAATATTTAAAATGTGTCCCTATTTTTGTGGCTTTGACCCCCCCCCCCCATTATGTTTGGGTTTGTCCAGATTTTTTGTGGTAAGATGTTGAGAGGTATGTCTCAAGGAAATGAAGAAACATGAATTAACTAATCTAATGGCAAAATCAAAGCATATTTATGAGATTCTAGGAGTGAGAATTAAGGCCTAATCTATGGATATTACGTGATTTACCCCCTGCAACCCTGAATGCATGCTGCAGTCATGACAATTAGCCTTGGAACATTCCACTACCCACAGCTCTATATACCAAACAATCAGAGCCCCAATAGTCACCCATGCAGAAATCCGTATTAAGCATCAGTTGCCCTGCAGCTTACTATCTCAAATTTCTGACCCTATTTTACTAGTTATCATTTATTTACTGACATTATCCATACTGGGCAATGCTAATTTTTAGAGGACACCACAAAGGGTAGAGTCGCAGTATCATACACAGTAAATAGAGAAAAGATGTGATTTCAAACATGATCTGGCAGTATAGTACAATACAGTTCAAGAATCAATGCAGACATATATTGGCACATGTTATAGTAGACATTAAGGAAATATTTCCTAATCATAACTGAAAGGATACTTTCTATCTATAAATAGTAGATACACAAACATATAACATATAATTATAAACTTGGTAGTGCTCACTACATACTGAATTTAATTTATTCATTTTTAAGTGAGTATGTGAACTGGTATCTTCTGACCCTTTTCAGCTACAACTTGGGCCACAACAGCAGTGATAAATATAGTGCAAATATGTATATCTATATATATATATATATATATATATATATATATATATATGCATATAGATAGACAGATACATACATACATACATAGATAATGGAATAATCATGGGCTAATACTCTATTGTACAACAATGTTTTCCAGCAGGATATTAATGTACAGGTATCTCCCACTAAAAACAAGTCACCCTCTTCATTGCAACATATTAAGGATATAAAAAAAAGTAAATGCCATTTTTTATGCAGCCATTTGCTGTGCGCATAAACAAAGTCAACAAAATAAAAAGAAATAATATCTCTGTGTGTGAGAATGTGCTTATGTGTGTGTGGGTGAAAGAGGGAGAGAGAGATGATGAAACAGTGTGTTGTACGTATGTGTGTATGAAAGTGTATGTGTGCTTACGTGTGTGTGTGTGTGTGTGTGTGTGTGTGTGTGTGTGTGTGTGTGTGTGTGTGTGTGTGTGTGTGTGTATGTGTGAATGCATCTGTGATGCATGCATCATGGGTGGCATTAGAAGGGGCACATGGGCGTACATGCTCCCCCCTGCGAAAGTGTGCGCCCCCCCCCCCCCAAGTGTCCCAGTCTCTCAGAATACTAAAATAATATCTGATGCTGGAAATACTAAAAAAAAATCTTGAATACTAAAACAAACAAATATTTGATGTGTTCAACTGGGCATTGATATGTGAGCAGATTGTTTAAGTGTGTATGACTCTTTAATGCACCTTGTGAATGTGTTATAGTCAGAAGATTAAATGAGATGGCAGTGTCTAGCATTACATTTTAAGTCACCAGCTGGAAGAAAGAAGCAAGTGTCTTTAGGAAAGTGGTAGCAAATACATATTAACTGGAAAGTGTGAGTGTGTATTAAATATACCATTTAGGTCGGGGAGTTCTGGTTAAGTGAATTACTCAAAGTTACACAGTTGAAGGTAGAATCAAACCCTGTATCTTTTAGGCAGTTCATTAAGACTCTAGAGTCTTAATCATCCATACCAATCCTTCCTTAACATCATTTTTGGTTAATCAATCATTAATGTTTCATAGTTCTCGTTGTTCCGAAAATGCATGCCTATGCAGCACCTGTTGAGGGGTTGATGAATGAAAAGAATGAGGAGAAAGAGATGTTTGGATGATGTGGGGATAGTGAATCAGGAAGTGCAATGGATTAGCATGGAAGAGGTAAGGACAGCTATGCAGAGGATGAAGACTGGAAAGGCTGTTGGTCCAGATGACATACCTGTGGAAGCATGGAGGTGTTTAGGAGAAATGGCAGTTGAGTTTTTAACTAGATTGTTTAATGAAATCTTGGAAAGTGAGAGGATGCCTGAGGAGTGGAGAAAAAGTGTTTTGGTACTGATTTTTAAGAGTAAGGGTGATGTGCAGAGCTGTAGTAACTACAGAAGGATTAAATTGATCAGTCACAGCATGAAGTTATGGGAAACAGAAGTAGAAGCTAGGTTAAGAAGGGAGGTGATGATTAGTGATCAGCAGTATGGTTTCATGCCAGGAAAGAGCACTACAGATGCGATGTTTGCTCTGACAGTGCTGATGGAGAAGTACAGAGAAGGTCAGAAGGAGTTGCACTGTGTCTTTGTGGACATAGGAAAAGCATATGACAGGGTGCCTAGAGAGGAGTTGTGGTATTGTATGAGGAAGTTGGGAGTAGCACAGAAGTATGTAAGAGTAGTACAGGATATGTATGAGGGTAATGTGACAGTGAGGTCTGCAGTGGGAGTGACAGATGTGTTTAAGGTGGAGGTGGGAATACATCAAGGATCAGCTCTGAGCCCTTTCTTATTTACAATGGTGATGGACAGGTTGACAGACAAGTTCAGACAGGAGTCCCCATGGACTATGATGTTTGCAGATGACATTGCGATCTGTAGTGAGAGTAGGGAACAGATTGAGGAGACCATGGAGAGGTGGAGATATGCTCTAGAGAAGGAATGAAGGTCATCAGGACTAAGACAGAATATATGTCTGTGAATGAGAGGGAGGATAGAGAAATGCTGAGGATGCAGGGAGTAGAGTTGGCAACGGTGGATAAGTTTACACACTTAGGATCAACAGTTCAGAGTAATAGCAAGTGTGGAAGAGAGGTGAAGAAGAGAGTACAAGCATGGTGGAGTGGGTGAAGAAGTGTCTCGGGAGTATGACAGACGAGTACCAGTAAGAGTGAAAGGGAAGGTCTACAAGAGCGTAGTGAGACCAGCTATGTTATATGGGTTGGAGACATTGGCATTGTCAAAAAGGCAGGATTCATAGCTGGATATGGCAAAGTTAAAGATGTTAAGATTTGCACTGGGTGTGACGAGGGTGGACAGGATTAGGAATAAGTATATTAGAGGGTCAGCCCAGGTTGGACGGTTTAGAGACAAAAGCCAGAGAGGTGAGATTGTACTGGTTTGGACATGTGCTGAGGAGGGATGTTGGGTATATTAGGAAAAGGATGTTGAGGATGGAGCTGCCAGGTAAGAGGAAAAGAGGAAGGACTAAGTTAAGGTTTATGGATGTGGTGAGAGAGGACATGCAGGTGGTTGGTGTGACAGAGCAAGATGCAAAGGACAGGAAGAAATGGAAACAGATGATCTGCTGTGACAACCCCTAATGGGAACAGCTGAAAGAAAAAGAAGAAGACAAATACAATTGTGTTGTATAACTTTTTTTTGTCTTATCAATAGTGTAAAAAGAAAACTTTACATTGTTCTGGCAAGCAAAGAGATACTGGGGGGCTCAAAGAACCTTATATAAGTATAAAGTCCACAGTTTAACCATAGTATGATCTTCCTTGTTTGTTGTTAGTAAATGCTTAGTATTCCACATTTTGATGATGGATGGTTTCCTATGGTTGTAGTTTTCTTTAATTATTTAATTGTTGATGTTATGGATGGTATAGAATTCACGATGTTGCTTGATAATGACTAGACTTGATTGTGCTTTTTGAGGGAGTGTTGCTTGGCTTGGCCATCTGAGGCCTTGGACTTTCACAACTTGAGTTTTCTCCCATGAGTCTTTAATGGTTGAAGAACTGGGTATGTGGTTAAACAAGTACAAATTAACATTTTAACATTGCTGTAAGCTCTATCCCTAGTCATTGGGAAACGTTCCATATTTTGTCCATTTGTTCCACCTTATGAAAGATATAGTTCCAACAGGTCCATAGGTCTCTAAAGCTTCAGATCCAAAGGTAAGATCGAATCCAATAGCCCTTTTTTCTTTTGCTTTGGATCTGAGTATGAAGTTAGATCCAATAATTTAGAAATTTCCTTTTTAGGATCCAAGGAGTCAGTTGGATCTGAAAAAAAGCCTTTTCTTACCCTTCTCTGAAGTTTTCATTGAGGCTGAAGTACTTGGAGAAGGAGATCCAGTCTTTTTCAATTTTTCAGGAGAAGCTGCTCCAGATAATGCCTCAGAAAAAGAGGAAGGAAGTAACCCTTTTAGAATAAGCTTGTTCTTTTGCTCCACCAGATCTCTTGGGTTGAAGGAGTGGCAAATGGACCAGTCCTCCTGGAGGTGGTGTGGTCCTAAACAATCTACACATAAGGTATGTGTATCACAGAATGGAATCTTGTGCCAACATTTGCTGCATTTTTTAAACCTGGCCAGGACTTTGTCTTTATTAGCCATGTTAACACATGTTTAACAATTAAGCCTGTAAGTCAGAAAGAAAGGACTTATAGCAGAAGAAAAGCATGTTTAAACATATAATAAAGGGAAAAGAAACAACTACCAACAAATGGCATTAAAATAGAAATTACACCCTAGAGTGCAAAGAAAAAGAGGGGTGGAAGTACTAACTATAGTACTCAAAAAGTACGCGAGTACAAAAGGGGAAAACAGATAAAGCTATGCAATAAAGGGTAAGGTTGGAAAGGAAGAGAAAGATAATTAGAAGTTGCTCAAGAGTGCAGTAACACCGCATCTTTTGCTGGAAGCAGCAAAAGAAATCTGAGGTACTTGGGGTTGGTGCATTGTGGGTAAGGGAGTAGCTTAAGAGTTTTCTGGTTGCCACGAGCTTTGCAACGGCCAAGTCAGATCTGGGGATTGGATCCAAACCCATAAGTTGAGGACAGAATGAAAATTAGCATCAGATCTTACTTATACTTTCAATGTAAAACACTTCCTCCAATATAAATTACATATGCTATAGCAGGTTTTAAACATTAAGTGAAAGAACTATTTTATATCAAAAATATAAAATGTATATATATATATATATATATATATATATATATATATATATATAGAGAGAGAGAGAGAGAGAGACTAAAAAAAGACAAATAAAAAACAATTTAACAGCCCATTATCTATGAGCAATAATGCCCTCCAGGGAGGGTGTTATAAGAGAAATAATGAACCTAACATGGAGTGGAAAGGGTGACACTAATAAACCCCCTGGGCGGTCTGTTATTTCAGATCTGTGCTACCTGATATGATCCAGTTGCTTAATAACTTCAATATGCTCTCTAGGCAATGTGCATTGAATTAAATTCTGAGGTTGAGCAAATTTGCAAGATGCTTTGAAAACATAAAGCTACCCGCAGGCCTTCTCATCAATTAAGCAATTTCTGTAAGCTCAGGATTAAATATAACACATTTTACTGCACTTTTCAAATTTCAGTTGGCTAAATATCTAAATGATAGTGGCATATTTTTTTTAATTGCAAGAAAGCAACTAGATAAACTACCACCTGTTTTAATGATGCTGATCAGGGGACTGTAGTTAATTGTTTTATACCATCCTACTTAGAGAAGCTAACCATTGGCACATATTTTTTAGATTAGGATGTGGGTAAACATTAACTGTTCATACTGGAATGCTTAGCACCTTGCTCTGGTGAATGGATGAGGATAGATGGACTTCAAACCTTCCAGTTTCATTGTATGCTGTGTTTAGTTTGTCAGTATCACTTTTCTTAAGGTTCTGTGAGGCTTGAGTGACATACAATAACATGGGTATCACTGTCCTGTTTTTTGGTGCTGGTTTATGCTTTACTCTGTAAAGTGCACCAGCCTTACAATGGGCCACCTTGATAATGCCTTGATAACACTTGTGACATGGTTCACAAAGGAAAGCTTATGGTCCATTATGGTACCAAGGTACTTACACTGTTCTGCTTTCTCAAGATGTCCTAAGGTAGCCTTATTCTTGAAGTCCCCCACCCCAAATCAATGACTTGTTTTCTCATAAAGGATTAGTTTAATGCTAATTATCTACTTCATTATGGAGTGAGTGCAAGTCTGCAGGCCAAGTATCAGTCAATTAATAGTATCCATATTATGGATAAGAATAGAGTCAACTGGCATACTGAAGAAGCTCCATGCCGTTGGTGTGTTTGTCCATTTTAGTTGTACAGACTGTCAAATGAAAGGATCAGAAAATGGAGTAGTTATTTGCAAAGAGCTCCCCTACGCCTAAAGAGAAATATGCTAATATCAGGTTATTCATGCTAAGAAAATGTGAAAGCTTTTGTTAAAAAAATGCTCACTTTCTTGAAATACATAAACTTGCTGAAGTAGTATGTGCAAAGTACTACATACAAAGTGAAGTGCTCATATAATTTAAAGAAGTAGTCAAGTGTATGGATGAATACAGCTATGCACAACATGTTACAAGTAGTTAAGGCAATAAGCATGCAGTGCAGCTATTTTTTATTAAGTTTTAAAAATATAATTGGGGCTTATTGTGTAGGATCTTGGTAAAGTGGGGACTGGGGAATCACCGCTTTCTCCACTGTGTGTGATCTCAGAGTTTGTATATATCATTAGCAGGGGGTATGGGATACAGCCCCTCCCATATGGAGGGTACGGGGGGGGGCAGATATTGTGTTTCTGGTGTACTGTTTGAGCTTATGGGTTTTTGGTTATCTGAGCTTGATATTCTAATGTTTGCTCTTTTTCTTTTAAGCTGTTGATGTTTCAACAAGGACTCATATACTTATATATATATATATATATATATATATATATATATATATATATATATATATATATACATTTACTCACTCATGCATATACATTTGTATTTATACAAAAAAAGTCTACACATAAACATGCCATATTTGTATACAAATCCATTTCTGTTTACAGATATGTTTTTACTTACTCATACCTTTGGATCAGGTACATATTTGCTTGCACACACATTTCTTCCTGCATTTATCTGCATCTATGCAATATTTAACTAGCATTATTTTAAAACCTATTTTAAGAAAGATTTAAAAATAAAATGTAAAGTATTTCCTGAAGAACTGTGGCCTTCTCATCCTAACCTGGTCTACCTACTCAGCCAGCTGGTCAGGCCTGCACATCTACAATTCATTGTACCTGTGCCAGCACTGTATCCCAGAGCAGGGATGACAGGTGCTCATCCAACTCTTGCCAGATGTCAATCTTTTTTCCACTCCATGCCACATACTGTTATTTCAGTCTTGTCCAGGTACAAGACCAGCAAGAGGTAGAATGTGATCTTGGTCTCCTTAACAGACCGACCTGGAACACATCCACATGCCTTCACAGGTGCGGCCATTTTTCTAAGTGTCAGCACCAAAGTGATAAATGTAAGCGCATGGCTGTGATTCCCAGAGTTGGAAACACACCCTCTGGGGTGTGATATCACCATAACCAAACCCAAAGTATGGAATTGCTATTATTTCCATGCTTGGTTTTACCAAACTGCTTTGTCACATAGATGCATTTTTTTGTCTGTTTTTTTAACAGATTAGTTTTACATTTTTCCATATGGAAAATTAAAGTTAATTAATAAATCATTAATTTTTCATTTACTTATATGTATTTTTGCTTCTATGCAGCGCTGTTGTAATCTTTAAATTTCTTGTCTCCCACCAGGACACAAGTGCTCCTCAGCAATTACATTCTGCTTGCCGAGCACACTCAAGCAAATCTGCAGTCTGCGGCTACCACTCCACCCATACAGTATAAGAAGGAATCAGTACTGCAAACTAAACAAGGATATACATTTTGAGCCTCAAGAGCAGGAGCACACTCAAGCAAATCAGCAGTCTGCGGCTACCACTCCACCCATACAGTATAAGAAGGAATCAGTACTGCAAACTAAACAAGGATATACATTTTGAGCCTCAAGAGCAGGAGCACACTCAAGCAAATCTGCAGTCTGCGGCTACCACTCCACCCATACAGTATAAGAAGGAATCAGTACTGCAAACTAAACAAGGATATACATTTTGAGCATCAAGAGCAGGGTCAGTCCACCCAGGCATTCTACTTGTATGTTTTATGAGAGTGAAGCTATTACATTAGCAGTATTTCTTAGTAGTTCTCAGCTTGCTAATAAAACTGACTGTTGTAGCCTTGTGTCCCCCCCCCGCTAGTACAGTAATCCTAACTGTCCAATAGACAGTATACATTTAATTCACATCCCTGTGACTAAATTAACCATCAAGCAGCCCTCTCAGTGCTTTCTGCCTTAGTTTGTATCACTTGGAGGCCCACCTGTTTATTTGCATCTCTATACATTCCCCTTCATTGCTAATGTATCTCCCTACTCTAATCTGTGCACAAACTGGTTACTAATCAGCAAGTCAATATAAAGACACACTCCCAACCTTAATAAACTTTGCTGTATCTTCTCTCCTTCACTTTACAGGTAGTTTGAATTATTACTTACCCCCTCTGTGGCCTTCACTGATTTCCACTGATTGCCTCTCTGGTTTCTTTGCATTCCACCTGGTTTACACCCCTTGTGCTATCCCCCCCCCCCAATACAAAGTCTATATTAGAATCCTGCTGAGCATGGAGCCATCTTTAAATTTCTAGTCTCCCACCAGGACACAAGTGCTCCTCAGTAATTACAATCTGCTTGCCGGTAAGCCATTAGACCTCAGGAATTTGTTTTAAAAGTGTTCAGATTTGTAAAGTAATACTTACTTTTTCTTTTGTCTTTGTTGGCTCTGCCCCACTCCGTTCGCCCTCGCTAATGCTCGGGCTCTCTCCGCTGCCCTGCCCTGCCCCCTATTCCCTCCCACCCCCACTACCTCTACATTTATAGTAATCACAGCCACACCCACAGCTCACCCTCACATCACCTCCACCAATCACAGCTCCTCAAGTCATATCACATTATACCACACCAACTTGCTCAACACAAAATACTCCCAATCACGCTCATTCCTACTAGGCATTTTTTACATCACCCACACTACTTCCCCATCCACATATAGTGCAACCCTATAATTCCTATTCAGACCCCCCACCTAGAAACAACTTAAACTTTATAACCATGACTATCACGCAACTAAGTCTAGTCTGTCTTCTCATAATTCTTTACAACACCACAAGTTATCACTCTAGCAATATCCCTAAACTTAGTAGCACAACACTGCATTATGCACTCTCGTATACAGACGCCATACATTATAATAATATCTGCCCACAGTTATTCAAGAACTACATAATGGACCAATTCAGGACTAAACACATATGCTCTCATTCCTCCTCCAAAAAACACAATACTTTCTCACAGTCCTCACCAAACTCCAACATCTGTATAACCATTTTAACTCCAGGTTCACCATAAGTGGGGATATCCACCCCAACCCAGGCCCAAATCTATCCTGTCCAACTCAAACTGCTCCAACACAAATGTCAGAACATAACATCCCCACTTTCTTCATCCCTGGGCAAATCAACAAAAGCAGCAAAACCAACCATCTTTAATGCTAAATATTAATATTAGAAGTATCAAAAATAAAATACCTGAACTCCAGGCCACAATAGCACACTTCTCCCCAGACATAGTTGTTTTAACAGAAACCTGGCTAAATAAAAACATAGCTAACTCAGAAGTTCTCCCTACTGGCTACAATATCATTAGACAAGACAGACCACTTCGTAAAGGGGGTGGAACTGCCTTACTGTACAAGTCAAACTTAACTGTCCGTCAATTACCAAACTCCTACCCCTCCCCCAATAATTGGGACATACTTATCTCACAACTTCAACTTCACCCTAAAAAGGTCATCACCACAATTGTGATCTATATGCCACCTGGTAATACACCTGCTAGCCTTGAAGACTTCTTATCCTGGTGTTCTTCCACATACTCACAAGAAACCCTTATTCTGGGGGACTTCAACCTAGATTGGTTCACCTGTATATCAGAACCACCAAGTAATCTAATAAATCTCCATGGCTATCAGCAGCTAGTCCAAATTCCAACTAGATGTGACAAAAAATCTAAAAGGGAATCCATCCTTGACTGGGTCCTAACTAACAACCCCACATTGTACCCTCACACAGGCAGTCTTCCAGACACCTTAAGTGACCACAACATAATATATTTTATACATAGTAGAACAAGCATATGCAAAACCACTAACTATATAGCCACTAGAAACACAAAAAAAATCTCTCCTGAGGTCCTCAACACTTTACTCTGTAACTGTGACTGGACCCCCCTAAAAACCCTCCCACTTGACCAGGCTGTAGCATATTTCAACTAAACATTTCTACAACACCTAGACACTGTCACTCCATTGCGCAAAATCAAGGTTAGAACCTCTACAAACCCCTGGCTCAGTAAAGAAACCAAACAAATCCTCAAGTCCAGATACACTGCCTGGCTTTACTATAAAAAAAAACAAAGAAACTAACTAAGTACCAAGAACTGCGCAACCGTGCAAAAAATGCATTAGGCCGGACAAAAAATCCCACTACACAACATTACAAACTAAATACCAACACAACCCGCAAAAAGTTTGGAAAAATGTAAACCAGCTACTAAAATCCACCCAAAAGGCTACCCCCAAACCAACCACCCCTGACACTAAAGTTCCCATCGAAACACAATTCAACTCCCACTTTGTGAACTCAATTCTATCCTTAGTATCACAGGACAGTTCCTTCCTCACTATCCCCCCAACACAAATAACAGTAATACAAGCTTTACCCTCAAAACAGTTTCCAACACTTCAATCAAAAGCATGCTCTCCAAACTAAAAACCTCATCAACAGCAGCCAAACTCCTCCCCAGCTATTTCTTGAAACTCACAGCAGATGCTATTGCTATCCCAGTCTCCACTCTCATAAACAGATCAATTGTTGAAAACTATGTGCCCAAACTCTAGAAAATATCCTATGTTACACCATACATAAAGGCAGGACCTCCACTGAACTTAATAACTACAGACCCATTGCTTTACTCTCCCCCCCTGGCCAACATCCTAGAAAAATGCATCCATACCCAGATGCTAAACTATCTCCTAGACAGCAACATCCTGTCACCTACTCAGCATGGTTTCAGACTTGCCCATAGTACCACTACAGCCCTCCTCTGCTTCACAGACACAGTAAACCGTCTCAAAAATGAAGGCCTACAAGTGTCAACTCTTTTTTTGGATATGTCCAAAGCGTTTGACACAGTCTCTCACCAAATCCTGCTAAACAAACTAAACCAATATCATCTAACAAATTCCACTCTTACCTGGTTCCAAAGCTACTTAACTGACAGGTACCAAGCTGTGAAATGGGAAAATTCTCTCTCTCCTCAGCTGCCCATAACTATAGGAGTCCCACAGGGTTCTATCTTAGGACCACTACTATTCAGTCTTCACAAATGACCTTCATACCTCCACACAGCTTGCATCTATAATTCAGTATGCAGATGACACTACCTTAATCTGTGCTGCGCAAAACATTCCCACCCTCCTGCAAACAACTCAACTAGCATTCTCTGATGTTGAAAACTACCTTACTAAAGCCCAACTTATCCTCAATCCAAAGAAAACTCAGCTTATGATTATAACCAGTTCTAACAAAAACACTAACAGTCAAGTCACTATCTACTCCACTAATGCTACTCCAATTGCTCCAGTGGCACAGGCTAAGCTATTGGGAATAACCATAGACTCCCACCTAAAATTTGATAGTCATCTCAACTTAACTATTACAAAAGTACATGCCAAACTGGGGTCGCTCTACCGTATCAAACCATTTCTTACCAACAGCACAAGATCAGCCATTGCTTGCTCCCAACTTCTATCCACCCTACTCTATGCATCTCCCATTCTGACTAATCTCAACAAAACTGAACTAAGCAAAATGGAAGCCTGCTATAACAGAACTGCCCACTTTGCTGCGAATTGCTCATATAGACAGCTCCACTGGCTTGAACTGCCCAACCTCCTAACCTACAATCAGCTCTGCCTCTGTCATTCTATCTATTACCTCCCCAATAAGTGTCCTGCCCTCAAAAACCTAGTACAACATCACTCAGCCAAAAGGCCTCTTAGATCATCAAGCAAACTACTACTAGAAGTCACCAACAGCTACAATAGCTTTGGAGATGCACTATATAGTAGTTCAGTGGCTAAAAAATGGAACTCCGTCCCTACAAGCATTCAAAACACATCATTCAAAGCCTCCTTTAAAGACCTCATCAGGCAACATCTCAAGGAAAGTTGGCAGTGCCATGATTGCTCCCCAGGCTAGTGAAAGCGGATAACACATACATACAAAATCTAGAGCACTTGATAATAGTTTTCAATCTTACTCACAAACACTGGCTAATCTACAATGTATGTACTGTACCTGTGAATTATGTATGTATTCTACCTATGTTCCAAATTTCAGCTGTACACCACAAATCTATTAATTACCTTTATTTTTAAAATTAATATTTTTTGTTTGTTCTCTCCACTGTAACTGTTTATGTGTCACATACCACTGTAAAAACATGTCTCCTGTAATTTGTGTGTATACTGATCATGTCTAAATAACTAAATGTGTCTGTAATTTTTCTTTGTGGAGCTTTTCTCCCTGGGCTTCTGATGAAAAAGGGCCTTTTCGGCTCAGTCAGATACCCCCGGTTAACAAATGTAAAATAAAATAAATAAAATTTGCACAATTTACTTTAAGGTCAAGCATTACTTAATTTTTGTAAGCATGTCTTGTCTAAGTATTGCATCAGTTAGAAATGTTTCATTTTTTTCACTTTATAAATAAATATTCCTGTTTGTGTTACTTTGCTATACTAGAAAGTACTGGGTGTTTTGAGGTAATAAGGTGCGTCAGAGTATGCAGGATGGACAGTTATGCAACATTAATGTTGTTGGCATAATTTCCCCTTTTCTGTGCATAGGGAAATTTGAGGTAAATTAGGCTTGTTTGTACATTCCCAAGGCTAACTTGGCTCAGAACTAGCCAGCACAGTTCATCCACAGCTTCCAGAGATCAAGTTATGTGAATCTATTGACATACACACTCACATATTATTGAGCTTCACAGATATAAGCGTAACTCAGCCTAATTTGCATTGAAAACATGTAAATGAACCTAAGTTTACATGAATAAGGTCAATGCTACCATATTTAATTGCAATCACTTGAATCAGGCAACACGTATTTCAGGTAAGCACAAAATTTATCAAGTAAGATAAAAATAGCAGTATAAGGTTATAAATTATTTGGAGGCAGCACATATTGAATTTATAGAACACATTAATAGGAGAATTGTGTTTTTTTATCGATATGAAGATCAGATGCAGATGATTAATGTTAATAGTGATGGCATGAGTCTTATTTATAAATGGAAATGCATGACAGTAGCACAGGAAATGATTCAAGAAGCAGTACTGATGACATTGTGAAAGATAAACAATTGCATTACTTGTTTTTTGCACTCTCCACCAGCTAAAACCACACAAAGCATCTGAACTCCATTCTGCATCCAGGTAAGTACATTTTAACTATTGCATGTCTTACCATTTAAATCAGTTTTGTGTCATTCCTATTTGTGTTTAATTTGAATCTGAAGTTAAAAGCTATTACATGAACATATGCTACAATGTGCAGTGTTTTCTCAATATGTTTCTGTGCTGTCTCTAGGTATTTAAATCAGTTTTCAGTTGGGATTTCTTTTTTTTCCTGCATTTTTACTCGCTCTCCTCTAAATCTAAAGCTGTAGCTATACATTTATTTGGGTTTTATAGTTTCCTTTGTTACTTTTCTGAATTCTTAAGTGGATTAATCAACACTGCTCATCAAACTGCTGTGTTTTAGTCACTTTTCAAACTTAAAACAATCAGATAGCTTGGACCAGCTGTGTAAGTTGTTTTTATAGTTTGTGGTAATTCAGCCTGGCGGCAGTGTGTATTTTTCAGTTCTGAAAAGATATGCCCTATTGGCCCGAGCTATAAGCTAGTCACATCCTTTTAGGATGTTCTATTACATGAACAGTCAGCCATCTTTTTCTTTAGACTTTTGAAGTGGAAAACACTCCACATGCTAAAACCAAACAAAGCATTTGGACTGCATTTTGCCTCCAGGAAAGTACATTTTAACTACTGCACTTATTAATATTTAAATTATTTTGTGTGATTCCTGTATGTTTGTTCTGAATTTGAAGTTAAAGCTGTTAATTGAAGGCATTTTATGATTTGCACTGTTTTTTTAAGTTGTTTCTATGTTGTGCCTAGGTATTTAAATCACTTCTGAAAAGGGGCTCATTTTTCCACATTTTTACTCTCTCTCTCTCTCACTCTCCTCTGAATATGAAGCTATACCTATAAATTTATTTGGGTTTAATAATTTCCATTGTTACTTTTCTTTGATATTAAGTGGATTAATAAGCATTGTTCATCAAACTAATGTGCTCTAGTTACTTTTAAAACTTAAAACACTCAGCCAGCTTGGGCCAGCTGTGTGAGTTGCATCTAGAGCTTGTGGTATCAAACAAAGGATTTTGATTTAATTTTCCATCCAGCCAAGTACATTAAAACTACTGCACTTATCTTACCATTTAAATCAGTTGTCATGTCCCATCTACCAACAATTTGTGCTTTTCAATTTGGAGTCTTTTGTGCTGCTTACTCCTGCTATATACCTGGCCTATAAAGCTTCCTTCAGTCTCATCTCCCATATACCTGGGTCTGAAAGCTCCTCCCAGTCTTATCTTCTCTGCTTATGTTACTGGGCACTCACAGGTGAAACTGGGTAGGCCTTCTCCTTAGACTGTTAGTGTACTTTGAAATTGCTTTAAAGTGTGTATTCCTCACTGCTGGCTTGTCTGCCTTTGAATTGCCTTTTAATCACTTTTCATTAGTTGTTTGATTTGTTTCTGGCACCTTTCAGTTTTGTCTAACTAACATGTTTTTACATTAAGAAGGCTGGGACTGGAATTCCAGTGGCAGTAGAAAGGTAGCCTGGTCTGTCCAAGTTGGAAAACACACAGGGAGGCTTAAAGTGAGATTGTTTCATTGGCCAGATGGCTTTTTAGTTGGTTTAGTTACTTTTCTTTGCATCTATAAATTCTGCTGCTCAATGAACATTGGTATTTAGCAGTGCTCTGTATAGCTGCAGGCACCTGCAAATTAAAATTTCCCTACAAAACAGCCTCTGTAACTATTCAGTATTCAGTTGTGCAAAAAGCAACTTCTCTGCATGCTGAAGAGCACTGCCACATGAATTCAGTCATACATAGCCTAGCAGTAGTTTCTACCCACACAGTACCCAAGTTAGCCTGCTGTACCAACCCTTTGTAGTTCACCTAAAAAAGATCTGACACCATGGGTGGGTACTTTCTCAATTTCCCCACCTCGGGTTTAGTTGCTATGGGCATCTTGAGACAATGTAGGAATTATAAGTTCATAGGTAAGTACTAGTTGACCTTGTGGACCATTTTAAGCCAAGACAGTTTCCTTTTTTTGTGCTCAAATTAACCTATCCTATTGGGTTAGATATTTGCCGTACCCATCCCATGACCAGTAATTATATATTACCCCTAATGAAAATAAATAGGATCATACCATACATAATTTGAGGGCACCCATACATGAGATAAAGCATTTAGGAGCTCCACCTGTCCATTAGTAGCACAAGGATGGTCCTGGGGTAAATTTTCTGTTTCCATTCCATAGCTCCAATTTGCACTTGAATACGGACAAGGATGAACTCTGTTTTATGTGGAATGGGAGTCTGTTCCAGAGCTGTGGTATCCTGTCCAAGATATACCTGTTCTTCCAAATCATTCTTTTGATATTGCAGAAGAGGTTTAGATCCCAAGATTAAGTATTTCTAATGTCATCTGACTTGCTGGTGTACTATAAATCCAGCAGTATTGGGTCAGATGATGCCTTTTTATGCCAGACATAGGCCACCTCTTAGCAATTATTAGGATACCAAGTATAGTGGCAGGGCTTTGAATTGGAAGATATAGAACATGTTGTTTAGGCATTGTATCATTTAGAAAGGTATCTCTGTGGATGTTCCAGTTGTTGCATATGTCTGGACAGATACATGCCAAAAGGGGTATTATATTTAGTGATTTGCCTAATGAGGGATGAGTAAAGGAAGACAATGACAGCCCTAGATCTAGACATAATCCCTTCATTTATAAGTTGTGTAGTATAGAAGAACTTTCTTACAACAATGGATACATTGATTAAAAGTTAGGTCACTGCCACATAAGTTTCCAATTCTTGAACAGCTGTGTCAACTCTTGGGGTGTATTGTCTATGTGGTAGTTCATGACTTCCCAAAGCATACGATAATTCATTTTTTGGCATTTAGTTTCAGCCCATGATTTGACACCAGTTACTTATTTGGGACAAAACATCCTGTAGGATGGCAAAGTCATTTGGGGATTCAATGACTGCTCCTAGCTTTCAGCCATCTGCAAACTTACTCAGACAGAGCCCTTAGGTATTGGTTTTTATTTCAGGAAATTGTATCATGTTCACTGACAATCAACTAATCCTTAGAGGTATGGATTCAGTATGTGAGAGATGTAATTACAAAATGTCACTGGAGGCAAGACTTTCACAGAAAAGCACTTAAAATAACAATCAGGTTGTTGGTAATGAAAGCATTACACCTACCACACATTGTACTGATCCAATACATAGACCAATATGTGCTGAAGCACTTGAAAGCAACCTTCCTAAACCCCAAAGACCACCTGTACATTTGTCCTACAAAAAGAATCCTCAGGAATACCAAAAGGACTCTATCAAAACAATACCCAACCCAACACATACTACCATACCCTATGTATCCTCACCTACAAAGCCTATAATACTAGCCAACACATTACCCAACATTTTAATCATTGGAGGCTCCATTGTGAGACATACAGATGTCCTGCTCACCAAGATGAATCAGGTGAAAATTATGGTCAGTTGTCTATCAAGGGCCATGGTCGTCCAAATCACCCATGCACTCAAGTCATTAGACCACAGGTACCAGTATGACTCAGTCTTAGTCCATGTGGGTACAAATGAAATGACCTGAGACATAATGCCCTGCCCCCCCCCCCCCGGCTTTATATGAGAGACATTATGGGGCTGTCAGACTGTGTGTCTGCAGGATAGTATATGCCTAGCATTGAGCAGCATTCTCCCCTCACCAAAGATGGTGCCACAATATGAACAAAAGATGACTGACTTCAATAACTGGCTTAGTTTTTAGTGTCATTCCAAGGGGTACAATACATGTGTGGATATGGTCAACACACCATGTTGACCTGTCCCCTCTAGGCTTTGGAATACTGTCTAAAACATTGTCCTCTCCCAGTGTCTTTTTTTAGACAATGCCAAACTGACAAACCTTCCAACATAACAAAACTAACCCAAGGGAATCTAGAGGTATTGCAACTCAATGCTAGGAACCTAAACAAGAAACTTCACTCCCTCCAATCTCTCCTTACCCTTGAAAATGTGGATATCTGTGCAATTACTGAGACATGGTTTAAACCATGCACAAGGCACCCCAGAAGTGCCTTCCACACATTCAGGCAGGGAAAAAAGTGAAGGTGTCTCAATATATATCAACAACAAACTCACCTCAAGACTAGTCAAACAGGACAGGTGCTTGAGCTTCTCCATGTCCAGATTTCCATAGGCAAATTCCTATATCATATCCTTGAAAGCTATAGATCACCCGCTATGACCTAAGAAACTCACAACTCATACCTGGACTTACTGAATGCCCTCACCATTCAAACCCATACCATATTCATGAGTGACTTCAACTACACCACTATAAACTGTGATACTTATACAACCCCAAATGTACAGATCCAGATATTCTTGGACTTTCTAAACACAAACACATTGAACCAGATACATACACCCACTGGGGTGAAAACATACTCGACCTGTTAACTCACAACCATGGGAAAACACTGTATCCTCCCCATGCATTGTCCTTTCTGGTAAAGTCAGACCACAAAGCTATCTCCTCTATAATAAAAATCAGTTTTGTGACTCTGGTTAATGCCTTAACATTTAGAAGCTATTCTAAGGCAAGCATTCAACTACTAAGTGATAAGCTGTCAAAATGTCAAGGCTGTACAAACCATGAGAATGCAGCTGCCTGTGTTGAATTGTTCAAAGAACCCATACCAGTCATGTCAATACATCCACAGAGACAGCTGTGCTTACCAGAAATAAGTCCAGAATGAATTTAAGAAACAAACCACCCTGCTGGAATCCAAACATAAAGTGGCTGTACAACAAAAGAAAAAAAGTAATAGCCAAGATTAGGAAGTGCTACACCCAACATGATAAAAACACTCATCAAACTAAGCAAACAACTAAGAGGGTAAATTAAGTCTACTAAAGCCAAATTTGAGGTAAAGATAGCCTCCAACACAAAGGACAGACACAAGGCTTTCTTTAGCTATGTCAAAAACCTGAAAAGCAGCACACAGCATTGTGAAGAACTGATTGTAAATGGAGCCACCCACATGGAGCCAGAAGATACAGCAAATATGCTGGCTGACAAATTCATCTCCAATTTTAGCTCCCTCTCTACCCCCTGCTACCCCCAGGAAATACAATCAACCAATCCCCCCCAAAAAAAAATATCACTAGGCTGCAGGCCATAAATGCTTTCTCTAAGGTCAAAAACACTGCATTGATGGGCCCAGGATGCCTTTTAAATAGCCTGAAACATGACCTATTGGGAACACTGGAGTCACTGTCTAACCACAGCCTCCAGACAGGCTTTGTGCCACATGAATGAGAACTGCAATGATCATCCCTCTGCCCAAGGGTGGGCCATCAATAGACCTTGGGAACTTCACACCTATAAGTCTGACTAGTCTCATATGAAAAGTTATGGGAAGAATTATCATGGAAATGATTAATAAGGACATAGAAAACCTTCAAACATTAGATCCAGCCCAGTTTGGTTTTGTCAAGGGCATATCATGCATACTCAACTTGATGGACTTCTATGAGAGGGTCACCAAGGCATTGGATGAGGTCAAAATGGCGTGTGTTACCTACTTTGACCTAGCTAAGGCATTTGATATGATACCTCACTCAGGCATTATAAACAAATTTAGAGATATAGGCATAAACCCTTATGTTACATGCTGGATAGCCAACTGGCTCTCAGATATGACACAGGAAGTTAGGATAGGGAGACCACCTCAACAAAGAGGTCGGTCACTAGCAGAGTCCCTCAAGGGTCTGTGCTGGGTCTGGTCCTTTTTGGTATCTACTTCTCAGAAGTCAAAGCCAATGTCAGGGACCTCTGGTTAACCAAGTTTGCAGATGATTGCAAACTAGGAGCAATCACAGAATCCCCCTAAACACTAAAATACTGGAGGAAGGACTAACACAGAGAAATGACTAGTATGAAAGCCACTGCTTTAAACTTAATGCCAAGAACTGCATTACAGTACCCTTTGGGAATTCATCCACCCTAGAAAATTACCTAATTGATAACATCCTCCTAACAGTTGAATCCATAGTCAAGGATTTGGGTACTATGTAGATAGTAACTTGGCTTTTGACCAACATGTGTTTAAGGTAGTAAGGAAATCATTCTACATTGCCCAGATTATAAGCAAGGACATCTTCCATTGCATTCGGCCATCATTAGGCTCATTATTGAGTATAACGCCCCCTTCTGTATGTACCTGATCAGGCACATGCAACACCTGAAATGTTCAAAGAGGTTCCTCACCAAAAGAATACAGGATTTAAACAGCATGTCCTATTCAGATTGCCTCTAAGCCTTATCTCTATACTCTGTTTTCTACAAACTGTTGAGAGGTGATCTGTGCCTGTCATACAAGGCATCCTTGGATCCTACTCTGATGGACCCTTTTCATATCCCTAAAATGAATAGCATCAGAATTACTCAATCTACAGATTTATACATTGCTTGTGACATAAACTGGACATGTTGTAGGGGGGGACTTCTCTGGAACAGGGTTCTCATCCATGTGATGCAGAGCTTTTCCCTAACCCTATTTAAGAGAAAATTGCACCAGTGGATGGGAAATCAGAAATACACCCCTGGGTCACGCACTTAGCACAAAGGCAGTCAGTAAAGCTTGCCGTAGCTTATTTATACCCCTTAAAATAACCCTCTAAGGCACATAAATTTATGGAATATAATTGAGATGTCTGGCAAGGCATATAAAGGACCCTGTGGTTGTTAGCTTGGTATACACTATGAACCTATGATGATGATAATAACATAGTCATATTTATGATTCAGCCTGAGGAAAGCAGCTCACAGTCCCCAAGTTTAATGACAGCATCTCTCACCCCACAACGTTAGTAACTCAGCAAGAAGTGACAGTGCATCACAGAGTCAAGTACATGGTAATATTACAGTACAGGTTGGACTGGGGGAAAACTAATGCATCTCAACACCAGTGTTTCCAGACCAACAGGTACACCTTCTGGATGATGGTAGAAATTCAAAGGTAAGTGACACCTTTACAAAGGGGTGGAAGGCACAGACATATGCCACAGCTTCCCCAGGAAACATGTGAAACATTAGCTACACAGCAGCATGTGTGCCGTGACACTGTTAAGGCTCAGTGCACTGCCACAAAGAATCATTTAGAAATGGTCAGAGGCCTCCAGGGTGTACATGAGGATTTCCAACACAACATGGAAATGGAAGAAAGTAGAGAAAATACAGTGATCACATTGATCCATGGTATGGTGGAACATAAAGCATTCATGTCCATCTCCATTTGTACACTAGGGAGGACTTACTCAAATAGGAGTCAGTGTGTTGGAAAAGGTAGACACAGGGTGCTGTCTGAACATGAGGGGGCCTGTCACCTCTCACTACAAATGTTTCTATGGTAGTGGAAATAGTAGGGGGGACCAAACATAAAAGATTTCATGCAGGCCATGTCAAGTGTTCATCTACACATAGCAGAACCTCTCATTCAAGGTTACAGTCCAGTAGCACTGTGAGATCAGTGTTTGTAGGATCACCTGCATCAAGTAGGTCACATCATTGCAACAAGTCACCATCCAGCTCACAAGACAGCCGCACCTCGAAATTGTAGGCACTTTCAACTACCTTGTCTTTAGGAGACATTATGTGTGACACATTTGACCTTGAACTACTGCGACTCAGGCTACATATTTCAGATACTTATAATATGAAATGTAGCATTTGACTACTATGCCTTAAAATACACTGTGGTTTTGATTCAGCCAGGACAAGCAGCTTACACTGGGAAATATCAATGCTAGCAGCAAGACAGAGCATCTTCACTGATTGTAAAATGCATAGAAAAAGTGAAATTCTGCCTTTTATAACAAATTTGCATATGAGGAGGAAACACCTCAAAATAAAACTGTGAATTACAAACAAACAAGAAGAGGACTTATTAGCATGCAATGTTTTACATCATTTCTCATTACCATTATCACTTCATTTGCATAGGTTTATTTGGTGTTAGTCTAAATGGCCTTGATGAATCCACATTAGCTGAGTTTACAGGTGAACAGCACCAATTGCTTTAATGTGTTTGTGTAATTACTATGAATACCACCTACAGTGTATGAAGCCATCAGTCTCTTCCTGTCTACAATCTACTTCTTGCTGGCATTGCAACGTTCTTTGACATAGAATGTTTTTGAAACATCAAGGAGACAGCAGCTGTATAATGATGCTATGCATGTTCTGTGCCCTCTCTTAACTTTATGCTACATTTGTGCAAGCTTGTTTGGCTCAGTTAGGTAGTAGATGAGCTATTGGTATCTTATCTTTTTCTCAGTATTTTTTCAAAGGTTTCAAAATCCAAAGATAGAGGTAGACACTCCAGGACAATCGAAGCCAACCAATAAATCAATGCAGAAGATAAAGTGAAAATCCTTTATTACTAGTAGACAGTAAGCGCTTTCGCGTTGCTCAGAACGCTTCTTCAGACTTCAATAAAAACATACTAACTTCAACTTAATATATATGCAACCATAGCCAATCATATCCATATAATTCAAATTATCCAATAGGATATATAGACAAAGTCACATGAAGCACTTAGTAATAAATCCCTGCTTCTCATAACATGAAAAATAAAAGTAAAGCGCATATGCTCCTTAAAAAACAAGTTAAATATACTTAATATTAAAAACTGCAAATATATATGTATTCTCTAAACACTTTTATACAATGATGAATCAATGTATTTATAATAATACAGTTTAAACTTTAAAAATGTATAAACATATTAATTAAAAATGGATATATAAAGAAAGTGAATGCATAAATACAGGGAAAGGAAGGAAAGGGTGGATTATAGGTAAGAAAAAGAAAAAAGAAAAAAAAAAGAGAAAAAGAAATAAAATAGGGGGGGGTTGAGAAGGAGGGGGGGAGGAAAGAGGTGTATCTGTAGAAAAAGAAAGAAAAAACAATACAAGTTTAAAAACAATGAGTATCAGACCCTATTAACGTCTATAAGGTCTCTCTGCTAAAAAAGGTTTCAATGACAATTTATCATTTAAGCCGTGCCCTCTATCTGCTCTAAGCTTAATAATCCATTTATTTTCAACTTGCTCTGTTCTATTATTAATGTTGCCTAGTCTATTGGTTACCTCCTGACGTCCTATAACCATAAAGCAAAAAGTGTGCAAGGAGCCATTCTGCAACACATGTTTTGCCAAGGCATTAGTCTCATTCTCTCTATTTATTGCATAAATGTGCTCCCTTATCCTCTCCCTCAGAGTTCTATTGGTCTTCCCCACATAGAAACTCTGGCATTTCTTACACACTGCTAGGTATATAACATTTCTAGATCTGCAGTCTGCATAATCATTAAACTCATATCTAATGCCATTATCTGGATGTACAAATACATTGGAGTTCATAATAAAGTTACACTGATTGCAGCTCCTACAAGCATAAGTGCCTTTCCTCTTTGAACTAATTTTGGTACTCCTACTCTTCTCATAACATAAATGACGTTTGAGAGATTTCGTATTCTTATAACTAATCGCAGGTCTATCACCCACTAATCCCTTAATCTTTTCATCTAGCAGCAAAATATTCCAATTCTTGTTTATTATGTTAACAACTGAACTATTGGTGTTAGTATATGGAATCAATAACCTCTTCCTTCTATCACTACATCTTGATGTATGTCTATACATTTTGTTACTGTCCTTCATAATAGATGGTATCGTACGCTCATTCTTCATGTATTCTATAGGTAGTAGATCCTTTTCTAGGTAACCCCTCTCTATAAATTCATGGTGCATAGTATCTATTGCTTGTACCAAATCAGCATCCTCACTTATAATGCGTGAAAAACGGGTCAGCTGATTCTTCACTATATTCTTATGAATGTGTCGTGGATGCATGCTGGTCCTATGTAGAATAGCATTACGTCTACAAGGTTTCCTATATATGTCAGATGTTAAAAAGCCTCCTTCTAGCTTCAAAGTGACATCCAAAAAATTTATTCGAGTGGATGAAGTACTACCGCTAAAGCTCAAAAAAGTAGTGGTACCATTGATTTATGTCATGAAATCATTAAGGGTATCTACATCACCTTCCCAAATAAAAAGGATATCATCCACAAAGCGCCTATAATATGTTATACATTTTGAGAAAACCATATGTTCCAGTACATAGGTGGTCTCCCAATATGCCATCACAAGGTTGGCATAAGAGTTGGCGCAAGATGTTCCCATCGCCACACCTTGGGTTTGTAAAAAATAAATATATTTGAAAAGAAAAACATTATTTTTGAGGACAATATCCAAAAGCATAGTAACTCTTATTATTTCAGAATTATTCATCCCTTTTCTCATCAAGAACAATCTCAAGTAGTCTAACCCTATATCATTGGGTATACAGGTGAATAGAGAGGCCACATCTAGAGTTACTAGTATGGCTGGTTGTGTAGTACCAAAATTACCATTCTGGGCTGATAGAGTCTCTAAAAGTTGTTGAGTATCTCTCAAAACTGAACTAGTTGAGTCTACCTTAGGTCTAAGTGTTTTCTCCAAAAAAATAGATATGGTTTCGGTTATCCACCCACGTCCTGATACTATAGGTCTAAGTGGGGGATTGACCATAGTCTTATGTATCTTTGGCAAGCCTCTAATAACAGGTATAACAGGGTCTTCAATTAAAAAATATTTGTATAAGGTCTCATCTATTATTCCACATATGAGCATATCATACAAGTCAGCATGCACAGAATTAATTAGTTTACTCAAAGCAGCCCTATCTAACTTTCTATATGTAGATACATCAGACAACATTACATTCATGGCATCATCATAAAAAAACACTATCTAATAGCACTATAGCCCCTCCTTTATCTGCAGGTTTTATCGTGATACTGTCATTATGCTGTAAATCATATAAAGCTTCCCTCTCTCCTTTAGTTAAGTTGTAAAAATCAGGCTTCTTGTCATTGTTCTCAAAATATGCCAATAAATCACTAGCACAAATAAACAAGAATTGGAATATTTTGCTGCTAGATGAACAGATTAAGGGATTAGTGGGTGATAGACCTACGATTAATTATAAGAATACGAAATCTCTCAAACGTCATTTATGTTATGAGAAGAGTAGGAGTACCAAAATTAGTTCAAAGAGGAAAGGCACTTATGCTTGTAGGAGCTGCAATCAGTGTAACTTTATTATGAACTCCAATGTATTTGTACATCCAGATAATGGCATTAGATATGAGTTTAATGATTATGCAGACTGCAGATCTAGAAATGTTATATACCTAGCAGTGTGTAAGAAATGCCAGAGTTTCTATGTGGGGAAGACCAACAGAACTCTGAGGGAGAGGATAAGGGAGCACATTTATGCAATAAATAGAGAGAATGAGACTAATGCCTTGGCAAAACATGTGTTGCAGAATGGCTCCTTGCACACTTTTTGCTTTATGGTTATAGGACGTCAGGAGGTAACCAATAGACTAGGCAACATTAATAATAGAACAGAGCAAGTTGAAAATAAATGGATTATTAAGCTTAGAGCAGATAGAGGGCACGGCTTAAATGATAAATTGTCACTGAAACCTTTTTAGCAGAGAGACCTTATAGGCGTTAATAGGGTCTGATACTCATTGTTTTTAAACTTGTATTGTTTTTTCTTTCTTTTTCTACAGATACACCTCTTTCCTCCCCCCCTCCTTCTCAACTCCCTCCCCCCCCTATTTTATTTATTTTTCTCTTTTTTTTCTTTTTTCTTTTTCTTACCTATAATCCACCCTTTCCCTGTATTTATGCATTCACTTTCTTTATATATCCATTTTTAATTAATATGTTTATACATTTTTAAAGTTTAAACTGTATTAATATAAATACATTGATTCATCATTGTATAAAAGTGTTTAGAGAATACATATATATTTGCAGTTTTTAATATTAAGTATATTTAACTTGTTTTTTAAGGAGCATATGTGCTTTACTTTTATTTTTCATGTTATGAGAAGCAGGGATTTATTACTAAGTGCTTCATGTGACTTTGTCTATATATCCTATTGGATAATTTGAATTATATGGATATGATTGGCTATGGTTGCATATATATTAAGTTGAAGTTAGTATGTTTTTATTGAAGTCTGAAGAAGCGTTGTGAGCAACGCGAAAGCGCTTACTGTCTACTAGTAATAAAGGATTTTCACTTTATCTTCTGCATTGATTTATTGGTTGGCTTCGATTGTCCTGGAGTGTCTACCTCTATCTTTGGATTTTGAAACTATTTTACTTGAGGAGGCACCTTACCCCGTTGGTGTTGTGTTTATCAGCATTTTTTCAAAGGTGCTTATATATCAGTAGGTTTTGTTCTTCTGTTTATCTTCATCTTTAAAGTGTGGGATAATATTGTCTTGTTTCCACAATTATGGCAAGGATATCTTTTTTTCTCATTTTTCTGTTGATTAGTGCAAGAACAGACTATATGAATAGTACAGTTTTTCTAAGGTATACTGGAGTGGGAATTGTCCACACATACAGATTAATGTTTCTTTAACTGTGCATGTAGTGTATAGATGGCACTGATAGCTACTGGAATGAAATTACATTGCTCAATGTAGATGTTCATCCATTGTTTGGAGGGGGGGGGGGGTTCGGACCTGTCAGTTCTTTTGTAAGTTTTTTATCATAGTTTAGAAGTAGTCTTTAAATTTATTAGCTGACTTTGAATTTAAATTAAGTTATAGAGGGTCTTCAGATTTTCTGCATTCCTTTTCCATGAAGGTTTTTAAGCATATTCAAAAGCATGCTGAGTTTTTGCTATTACTGTGCTAAAAGGTCAGACTTTTTAGCTTGAGAAATTAAACATTTGACATTTTCTCCTTAGGGCTTGTTAATTATTCTTATTAGTATCTAATTCTGATGTCTTCAAAGTTTTCCATTTATTTTATTCTACCAGCCTTACATTCCCCAACTTATTTTGGTGACCCAAGGTAACCTGTTACTTCTAATTCCAATCAATATGACTAGAGCCTGCTTACTGAGAGTACTAATTAATATATTACCGAAGAAATCTATGGTAGTATTTATTTATGGTAAATGGGTTGGAGACCAATCTATTCAACTGAGTTCTGTATCAGAAAGGTTGGTAAAGCTTCTAATTGTAGCAGATTTAATGCTCTCTGACTTGAGGTAGTACCTCCATTTGGTGAATGCTGAGAAGTGATCACTCACAGGGTTAGGTAGCACGTCTAAGGCTGTTTCTTCCACCTAATGTGTTGTATATTATTGCAGATTAATCAGTAAACTGAGAAAATCCCAAAGTGAGGCAGTCACTTAAATCATCATTTTAATTTTGTTGTTGCCATGAAATGTTGAAGTGTCTAACTACCAATTGTTCCCTTGGGCTATTTTTTCATATCAAGTTAATGTAATGGATGCGAGTTTTGGGATTTTGGCTGGTTCTATGTAACTATAGCCTACATTCAGTTGTTTTAATTGCCCACTTGGACCAATACATGCAAGACTACTCCACCTTGAATATCAGGATATTTTAATTCCACTAGTATAGATTTAATGGAGCAATGAACAATCATTGTAACACCTCCAGGTCTGCATCATAAAATTGTCTTTTCCATGCTTTGTGCAACCCAGAGTGTTGAATTCAGAGTATCATATAAGTTGTTTTCAGAAGGCTTTTGATGGTTAGGGCTGGCCTTAGATAAACTGGTGCCGTAAGTGAAAGGGCTCCATCATCCTGGCCTACTCACACTACCCAGATTACTTTTTCCTCTTCTTTTTTCTCACAGTTTAACTTACTCTTCATTTTTTCCCTGCAGTTATTGACTCGTTGAACACGATCTAAGCAAGGCTACATTCTGATAACTTTGGAGGAAAAGCTGCATTAAGCCAGGGTTCTAGATGCTCTGAGGTGAATTTTAGAGTTTTTTAAACAACTTTTTTTATCCAGTGATTGCCTGAAAAAAATAATCAAAGAAAGAAATGTAATCTTACTCTTCAGCTTTGTTTTTTCTGCATCCTTTCAGCACATCCTAACTAACCAAGACTATACTGTAATTGTGGCAGAGGAAATAATAGTATTAAACCAGGGTCAGGGGGCCACTAGCCCCTCAGAATCTATAAGGTTTTTAGATGCTCTAGGATGCATTTCAGAGTTTTTTAAACAAACATTTTCATCCAGTGATTGCCTGAACAAAACCCATAATCAAAAAAAAAGAAAAAAAGAAAGAAAGAAATATAGTTTTCCTCTTCAACTTTTGTTTTTTTTTCCGTCATCCTTTCAACGCATCCTAACTGGCCAAGACTACCCTGTAGTAAATAAATTAAACTGGGAGCTGCTGAGCCCCCAGAAGCCATGGGGTTTTAAATGCTCAGAGGTGCATTTTAGAGCTTTTTTCCAACTTTTTGATGCAATGATGACCTGAACAAAAAACATGCTTAGCAAAAAAGAAATTCAGTCCTACTTTTTTATTTCAAGGAAGAAATGAGTTGTATCCAAGTACACCTCCTCACAATAAACTGAAGATAAATGCTTTGAGGATATTGTATCTGGGAATACAATATGTTCCCCCCACTACACACTTCAAAATGGGTAATACCTTTCTGTGGATTCCTTGTATGGTGTTAACTGGATAAAATTAAGAAATAAATGGCCACAGTCATACTTCAAGCTGGTGTTCTCATATTTATGCCTCCTCATCCACTATCCCCCCCCCCCAAAAAAAAAAACAGACATCTTCTGTGTCCACTTCTGATGTCAGACTGGGAAACTGAAAAAATAGAATATATTTGCTGTCAGACATACATAAACAGCATCCTTATTTACTTTCCCCAAAAAGACAGCCACTTATATATGTATCAGATGTTTGATTGTGAGGAAAATGGGAAAATGATTATAATAATATTTACAACTTGTTACGTCTAGAGACAGCACAGTGTTTCTGTATAAGCTACAGTAACCCTCAGGGCATCCCCCTGAAGTTTGTGGAGAAAGTTACAAAAATAACACTCACACCGTCATCAGCCCAACACAAGATATAGTGATCTCTGAGGTTTGGGAGGAAAGAACTAATGACATCATTTCCTCCAACAGGCACAAAGACCTTTTGTATACATCTGCGAGCAGTGTTGGTTTTAGACCACGTGGAGTTCACAGCAGAGGTGATCACTGCACCCATTTCAAAATGCACTTACACAGCAATGTGTGGGGGGCATTAGCCCTCAGAAGTTCTGAAGGTCTGGGTATTCTGTGATGCATTTATTAATTTATTCATATTTACTTATTTATTTTTTTGAGAGATTACTGTTAAACTGAGCAATTGACAACATGGTCAGTTACTTTCTTCCAGAAAAACCCACCCACCAAACAGTTATAACCACTTCTGTGTACAATTCACACATCTGGTTGTGATAAAACAAAATAGCCACATAATGTATTTACCTCTGTTCCAAACAAACAGTTGCCACACATTAAACTATGGCATATTGTTTCACATGATCACATTAGTCCTGCAAAGCCAAAATAATAAGCAAAACAGCAGCAAGCATCTAGTCATTTCCCTTCAAAGAAGACAGCCACAGCAATTATGCCTTGTCCTTGCATATGAGGTGTCCAGTTAAGTAGTCCATCTTACTTCTCACAAATGCATACTACTCCTACAAAGCTAAACAGTGACTTTTATAAACTGGCCAAATGACAAGACGGTCAAGTTAGTTTCATTTAGCCAACCTCAACCCCCACTCAGACGTTAGAGACATCTAATGTAATATTATTTCACCACCACCACAGTCCACACAAACAAGATGCCATGCATTAAAGTATAATAATCCAAGTTGCTCACAACGCCAGAAAATATTGCCAAAATATCTGTTTGTCACTGCCAGCATCCCTGAAAAAATAAAATAATGTTTACTTCATCTCAACTGTACAAACAAATCACAAAGCCAGACATATATCCAAAAATGTCTGGTTGAAGACTGCCAGCCAGCAATATTGTCAAAATAATAATAACACTTATCATCACATCACTCCTCTTATCTCAGCAGTCCACAAACCCAGAAATGTTGTCAAAAAAGTATCTGGTTGACCACTGCCAATGTTATTTACAGTAACACTAACCTACCTGCCATTCCTTGAACTGTGTGTGGAGAACATCCTTGATTTTACTCCATGCCTCTTTGAAGTCTCAACTCCCATGACCTCCCAACATTGATTGAATTACATGAAATGTAGCACCAACTCCTGGACCATCTGGTGTTCCAAGGGCATGTTTCTTTTTCTTTTTCTTTTGATTTTGTGGTGCTTTATTTATTTATTGTTTAGTGCAAAGAAACATTGCTCTAAAAATCAATAAAGAAACAGGGAAAGTATGCCCTTGCAAAAACGGCAAGTATGATGCCCTATGTGATCTCTTAATTTGCCTACGCATATGATCAGCCCTGCTAATGCTACAAACTTATAAGCTCTCTGTAGGTCTCCTGCTTTTGCCACAATATTCAGTGAATCAGAAGTGGCATGTGTTGTGGCAGACCATGTGCCAGGGTTATCTGACATATCTGTTGAACATAATACTTTTAATGCGTGAAAACAGAGTAACATTTTTAGAAATTAAGTTTGTGTATAGAATGGTCAAGTAGTTTTTTATGTTGGGAGAGTTGTGGAGGAAAAGGTATTGTGTGGCTGTATTCTGCATAAGTATTCACTATAAGTGATTTTTCTGTATAACATTTTGAATACTATGAGTCAGTAATCTCATGATTGTACTATTTCTATAAGATAGTCAGAAAGAAGTGATGACAGTAGTGATTTCTGCCTGTTGATACTAGTAACAAGATACCTACCTGTAAGTATATTTCATGACATGCTTAACTTTCTGTATAAGGCACTATTACAGCATGGAACAAGCCACAGAAGAAAGAAGGCTTTATATAATACCTTATGCAAATTAGCTTCAATATGAGTGATGGTTTAAGTTGTCACAATCCCAGAATAAAGGGTGGTTGATATGACAAATTCTAAGTCCACACATAAAACTCACCACCCAGTGCAGCAGGCCAGATAAGGCAGCTTGCAGAATCAAATAATCTGTTGATGATCAATTGACCTCAAGAATAATGATAAAAACGGGAGGACAATGCAGAGAAACTGCGGGTTTAGGTTCCTTGGTTAGAGCTAATACATGTACTTAAAATTATAAACATGTGCTTATGTATGGCTTTTATATTTAATTTGATATAGGACATTGCGTGTGCCTATTTGCGTGAAAACTGAAGTGGTGAAAGTACACTTTGCCCTCCTTTGTCCTGCTCTAAAAACTTAGGTACATAACTTCATATCATTGGGTCATTTACTGAAGGGACAATACTTGCTATGCAAACCTTTGCTTCTGACTTTCTTTCTCTGGATCTTTGCATGAAACTGAAACACAACAAAAATGTATACTGTTTCTAGCCTTGTACTCCTCTAAAGAACTGAGGAACACTGCTTTACTTCCTCAGCTGGTTTGGGGACGGGCTTTAAGTAGGTGGTTTGTGTTTACATAGGTAACTTCATGGATGTACCCAAGTACAGCTATATACATAACATACACCTATACATATCACTGATACAATGATATATACTTTTCCCAAATGAGTATGTATGCAGAAGCCACCAATAAGCCAACTTTACCATATTACAAGACTCATTAAGTTACCAAAAGCCACCTATGAATCAAGATGTCCTATGCCTTGAGGGAGTACAGAAAAAGCTACCAAGATTGACAAGGTAGAATATGGGTTATCTACCTCTTTTATGGTCATTGGTCCTAAACATTTGGTGTCTGCAATCTAATGAATCAGAGACAGAGAGAGTCATACAGACAGAAGAACTTCTAGTACTGCACTACACCAACTATGTAGCATTATGGCTTAGCAGAATGTATCACTTCAAAATGGTCTTAAGGTAATTAGATAATTATAACTACTAGACTCTAGTGGTGAAATTCTACAGAACCACAGATACTGTCATACATTTACACATGGGGTACAAAGCCACTAAAAAACTGTTCTGCCTGAGGTGGTTCAACCAAGCTCAGTGTACTCATTTTATGGGCAGAAGACATATGACTGGAAGTTTCTAGAAGGCAGTCTTGTTTAACTTCATCTTCTGAAGGGAGAAGAATATAAGAGCTGCTGTGCACTGATAAGCTAAACAGTGGCAGCAAGTATTTCCAGTCTGTAAGTATATGTATTATGTACTTGTTAACTTGGATACTTAACAGTCTTCAGTGATGCCATAGCATAACAGCATGACTGTATCAGTACAAACTGCATGAGTGCAGATATTCTGAGTACTGATAGACACGAGCTTATTAGAAACAGACACTGCATCAAAATGATCTAAACAGTGAGGTGAAATTGCTTAAGTCTAGTATAAAGTTAGTCTTTTATGAGTGGAATAAAAATAAGCTATTTGTCATGCCACGGTTGAAGTAATCATCTGCTGGCAATCAACATATACATTTTTAAGTACTGACAATCAGTTTGTATGACTTTGGGTGGTCTATAATGTGCCCAGTTTTTAACCGTCTATCTTTTTTATAACTTTACTTGACAAAAATATACATTTAATGATAGACAGTTTTCCATGACAATCATAAAAAGACCAGCATGTGGGTATGTTTTAATCCTTGTTATGGACTATTTAAACTGTTTAAACTTTTAATGAAATAAATCTTGTATGTATTTATATTTCTATTTTTAGAGACAGTGAAATCTTCTTAAAGATGTTGCTAGTCAGAAAACATTTCCCAAATCTCATTATTTGGGCTAGTCCATTCTATGATATTTTTGTGACAAATGTCTTTCCTGCCTTTTTGTTTTATATAGTTACTATGATGGTGTTTATAAGGCATTTCAAGTCAAGATATAGATTACCTTCTGATAAACAAAGATACTGGCATTTAGTCAACAAAAGAAATTTTAATTGTATATCATCAGTGTTATTTTGTTACATTAAGACCTTTGAAAATCCTTCTTTTTTTCATTTACCTATGTTCACACACTGATGGTGCTTGACCATATAAATGCTTTTAATCCATGGTTTTAATGATAGTTTGTACTGCTTATCATTTCAGAGCTTTTAAAATGTTTGTACAAAGTCATACCTTTAGATGGATGTTTGGTAAAGCATTACAGAAAATAATATCATCAAGTTCCGTATTCTGAATTTTTAATAGCCATATTTGTTTGTACGCATTATTTCCACCATGCCAAGCTTCCCTTAGATGAAGGTCACAGATCTATTTAAAAACTCCAGTTTACAATTCACTACTCAGTTGCAAACTAATCCTGCAGTAGCCACTGGAGAAAGATTGCAGATCATAGTTTTTCAGAAATAGTAGAACCACGGTCTTCTGTTCTCTTTTTATTTTACCTGTGAGGGTTCCTTAAGTAAGAATGCCCAAAGATCATATAAGCAGAGCTACCAGGCAAACTTCTGCTCAGGAGGAGCAAAGGTGGAATATCACACTTAAGGGATAAAAACACTCCACAAGTACTGCTATCAATGATAGAAGGTCTCTTTCCCTTTCCTTCTCCAATTGTTACTTTGCCTGATATTTAAAAATACTGTTAAAAATACAATTATCAGAAGATTTTTTTTCTTTTACTGCAAAAACAAAACCAGACATATGAACATACAACAATAGACATAAATAAGCAGTAAATCAATACAGTAATAACAAAGTGATGACACTTATAAGACTGTATCCAAAACAATAGGGATATTTAGCATTCTGTGCATTAATGTGAAGCATCATGAAAAACAGGAACAAGACATGACGGATTCAAGTATTTGAAAATACTCACACATTAACACTTGGGCTGGCTACTAAAACAATCCCATAATACAGTTGTGCTTTAAATTATTCAGTACTAAAATAGAGTAAGCAAAGATGGCCAAGCAAGTGATATAGGTAGGAAATATATGCATATGTGTGTGCATTGACTGAAAGAAAATTGAAATATCTAGCTAAATAAGTTGTCATGTATTTTATCCAAACTCCTTGGGTGTCATGCAGTGTGATGTTATATGAAATCCATCCATCCATCCATCCATCCATCCATCCACAACCCCTTTTTTTCATTTTTGCACACAGGGTTGGGGTATCACTTCAGCAGTGACAATCAGCTAGAGCCAATGTACACACCACCAGGTGGCTAGCCCTGCCACAGTTGGTCTTGTTCAATACCACACATATGCAGACACACTCAGACCTACAGATGATTTTAGAGTGTCATGTGATGATGTAAAGTATTGTCAACTATGCCAAGAGAAGTAGGGTAGTGGATGTTTAACATATGCCAGCATAACTAGCTGGAGTTTTGTAAAGAATTCTATGTCATTTGTATATCAAACTGATTTGTACAGATGCTTGTGTTGAAAATATATTTGTAAAGCTGCTTGTGTTAATTATCAACAGTGTGTCCTGCTGAACAGAAAAGAAATATACATGCATATCAGACTGTACTGTTGTAACAGTGGAAATGAATACATTGTAACAGGGTATACTGGAAGAGAAGAGGTTAAGCTTGGCTCCAGCTAACTTTGAAAACTAGTGGGAAATTAAATGCCTTAATTTAGGCCATAAAGATTATATCTTACAATTCTGACTGCAGCCAGAGACAAAATGTCTGGGAAAACAATGACTAGGAATCCAGCTGTATTGTCTCTAGAGGGAGCTAATTGCTACTCTGAACTCACTGAGATACTCACTGAGACAGATGCCTGGTATCAAAGCCATAGCCTCAAGCTCAATGCCAAAAAGTGCAGTGTCATCCCCTTTGGTAAAAACTCTGTATCCATGAACTACCACATAGGCAGCAATTACTTAACACTGAATGTGTGATAAGAGACCTTGGGACCCAGGTGGACAGTAGTCTCTCCTTTGATAGTCACATTGCCACAGTAGTCAGGACCTTCTACGTGGCACACCTCATCATAAAAGGGTTCTCATCCAGGAAAAAAGAGGTCATTGTTCCCCTCTACTCGACACTCATTAGACCCATTATAGAGTACAATGCCCCTTTTGGAATGTACCTCACAAGACATCTGCAGCAGCTGGAAAGGCCACAGAAGTACCTCACAAAGAGGATTACTGGCCTCAAACAAATGCCCTACACTGACCGCCTCAAAAAACTCCAGCTTTACTCCATAGCATATCACCTACTCCGAGGTGATCTCTGCCTAACATATAAAGCTATGTTAAACCCAGAGCTGTTGGACATGCTACACCTAAAGAAATCCCAATCCCCCTGAGCTACACACTCTAGGGACCTAAACCTTGTCACCACAATACACAGGACATACTGGATGGATTCCTGTCCCAGAGACTTCCCATACTCTGGAACAGGCTAACCATCTATGTCAAGCAAAGTTCTTCATTAGCACTCTTCAAGAAAAATCTTGATGAGCGGATGGGAATAGGAAATACACCCCGGGGATCACTTCTGTGTCTCTTTTTGATAGTGGCACAGGAAAATAACTTTTTTGGGTGGCATAAACCAGGGAACCTTGTTGGCTAGGCTTACGCAGGCCCTTGGGCCGATAGCCTAGTACCTACCTATGAACCTATGAAAGGGTAGAAGGTTGAAATTGTTTTATGACTTCCAGGGGCTGCAACAGATCTTAGAAAAGCTATATATGTATATATCATTGACACGTGCTAAATCCTGGCAGCTTCTAGACAAGAGGGTAGTATGTGAACCAGAAGTCATATGACCAGGTGTGTTTGATGTCATTCTGTAAGCCAACTCTGTAATGATATTTTAATACTAGATGAGAGTGAAGACTCAAGGCACTCTGTTTTTGGAACTGGACATAGAAGGATCACTCACCTACTTCATTTTGCCTTGCTCTAGTAATTGACCAGGGAATAGTAATTCTTTAGATCAGTCAGAAAAATATAGTGAGATTAGTTAAGTACTGTTTTTCTGTATCTGTGTGAATCTAGTCATCTGTGTTATTTTAATATTTCCTATGACTGAAACTCTGGTGTTTACTGTAAATAGATATTTCATATTTTCATGTTCTTTTATTATTAATTATTAAATATATTTAAAATGTTCATTGTGGCTGGTTCTTTAGATAATATTTTAACCTTTGAGAGTAATGGTATCTATTTGGTAACCCTGTGGCCACTCTTGAAGGCCTTACAGCATTGGTCAAACACTACCATTGGTATTAATATTAATTTCACTCATTATAATTGGGTAACTTGTAAGAGCTTTAGAGTAGATGCCTCTGGAGTGTCTGGTGGCACTAACTACCTTATAGTCTGGGTAGAAGGGGGCATAGCTTGTAAATCTGTGCCACCCTTTTACAGGTGTGTGTGTGTGTGTGTGTGTGTGTGTGTGTGTGTGTGTGTGTGTGTGTGTGTGTGTGTGTGTGAGTGTGTGTGTGTGTGTGTGTGTGTGTGTGTGTGTGTGTGTGTGTGTGTGTGTGTGTGTGTGTGTGTGTGTGTGTGTGTGTGTGTGTGTGTGCATAAATAAAATCTCAAATAGTGCATGTGTCACCTGCTTGGAGCAGGGACACGAATGCACTGGTTTTACAGGCAGGGTGCTGGAGGAACTGGCTTTGACACTCGGCTGAGGACTCATCTCTATAGCTGTGCCAGTGGGGAGTCTTATTGGAGACCTGGAGGGAGACAGAGAGACAGAAACCCAGACCCTGGACTGAGTGTATTCCCTGTGTGCGCTTAAGGGAAATTATGCTTGATGCAGAGAGCTGCATCTGGAAATACTGTGTATCTATTTTTGTTCCTAGTGAATGTCCCTCTCCAGTGTCAGTGGTGAGGATTCAGGCTCCTTGATTACTGGCTCAGACAGGGGATGTCACATGTCCATTCTACCTACTGCATGCCATCAAAATGTGAGAGGAAACTGAATCAACCAGAGAAAACCCACTCAAATGCAAGGAGGACATGAAGTCTCCACACAAAAGACACCCCAGCCCAGAATCAAACCAGAGAACCTCTTGCAGTGAGGTAACAACACTACCTGCTGCACCACTGTAATATTTTTAAAAAATGAAGGTAAACTTGTGGGGGACCAAATGTCATGTAAGTTTAACTATATCCAACCTTTTGACTGCACTGGAATCTGCAGTACTAACATTTCTGTAATTAGATTTCTTGATGGATCCCATACTTTGTGAATATGGACACCATCCCAAAACTTGAGAAAGCTACTGGCTACCCCCTCCACACATCCTGAATAGTTACAGCTGAGTGTGTGTTTGATTAACATGGGTGTTAGGTGTATGCATCTCAAATGTCACAACCACAGATAAATTCCTGACCTCTGACTGTGTTGAGAATACATGTCCTTTTAAAGAGATCATGCGTTAACTAGGTATGTGGTGTAATTAAAAATATAGCAATTAGAGACTTTTAGGCTAACATTTACTTTATTCAGGTGTTACTCCGACTTAATTACAGTTAGTAAGGAAGAGGGGAGGCATTGTTTGAACAATCTGCCCATGAAGAAGACATACATCAAGACAAAACTGAAAGTAGCACTATCGTGCACAGATGATATACTGCTTCTGTATTCTCTGTACAAGCTAGTTGTGGAACACTTTGTATTCCTTTATTTATCTTAGAGGACCACCACAGAGCTGCTTCTCCAATCTTTAACTTAACATGCAGCTCTACTCTTTAACTGAATCACCCTCTCACTCCATTTGCAGAAGTCTGTTCTACATGTTACACAGGAGTTTTAGTGCCAGGTGTGAGGTGATGATGCAATACCAGTTATCCTTGGTGGTACACACTCCATCAAACTGCCAAGAGAGGTGTGTTACTTAGTAGCTTTGCTCTCACTGTGGCTCATAATGATGTAAACAATATGAAAGCAGAACATACTACAATAATCAGGGAATCAGCTGCCACAGAAGTATCTCAGTTTCAACAAAAAGTGATTGAGTGTAAATGTGGCCAAACTGACAGGAAACACCTTAGGCTTGTGTGAGGAGTGAAAAGTCTCACTACTGTTTGTATGGGTTTATATTGTTAATAGATCATCAGTCTCTAGTGTTCATGTTTTACCTCAGAAAGTGTATCTTATTGAGAGGCAAAAAACACTTATTCTTAGAATTTCTTAACATTATATTTTTTGCTGTCTATAACACCCAAATGTGATTTATTTTAAAGTATGTTTGCTTCACCAAAGCTGATAAGGATTCTGTTTATTCTTCTTGCTTTTCCAAATTAAATTTGATGGGGTGCTGCATCCTATAAACAGCATCACTCAAATGGTGAGGTTAACTTCTTTGAGGAAATTTTATTTTTTTTCTGGGAGGCCCAAACAAATCTGAAAATGTTGCGTACTTAATATATTCATTATTCAGTTTTGTTTTTCACATGGGATCATATGTTGAAGGATAACAATATATATTATATGCATTTGACTGAAAATCAAAGGATAATGTACTGAGCCAAAAAAAGTTATGTACTCACCATAATGTTCCATCTGAGTTGTCAATTTTCATGTATCTTCAATGAATGGATGGGTTTGGTTCCGATCCCTTGAAATTGACTTGGCCACTTGCTAAAGCTCGTGGTAACCAAAAACTCTCGAGTTTCCCCCCTCTACCCACAATGCAACTAGTTAATTACCTCAGGTGGAGTTTGCTGACAAAATAAGCAGAGGAAGAAGAGGATGTAAAAGGATTTTATATTCCAACAGGGACTATGTCTGAGTCAGCCAGAATAAGAAAAATAATCAGCCAGATTGAGATAAGGTAGAAATCACCTGTTCTTCTATAAGAAATAGGTAGGGGGATGGAGGGTGGGGAATTGAGGATACATGAAAATTGACAACTCAGAGATTTATGGTGAGTACATAACTTCTTTATCTGAAGTTGTCAATTTTCATGTTATCCTCAATAGATAGGACAGAGTCCCCAGCTACCTTATTTCCTGGGAGGACTAAGGAAGGATATTCCTATGCACCACTGAGCCAAATGATGCTGTACCCCTAGAGACCAGGTCCAATTTGTAATGAGTGATAAAAGTGTGGGGGTTAGCCCATGTTGCTGCTGTGCATATGTCATGCATGGATTCTCTACCTTGAAACACTGCTGATGTAGCCATAGCCCTCATTAAATGAGCCTTTGGGGTTCTTGTAAGGGTAATCCCAGATTTGGAATATATGAAAGAAATGCAGTTAGCCAGCCATTTTGCTAAACTGACCTTGGATATAGCTTGGCCTAGTTTGGTTTGTGAAAAATAAATAAAAAGCTGGTCTGCTTTTCTGAAATCCTTTGTCCTGTGTAGGTAGAAATACAACTGTCTGTGGACAACCAAGGAATGTAAGCAATACTCTCTTTTATTAGAGTAGTTGAGGAAGAAAATGGGCAAATTAATACAATCATTGATGTTCTTAAGAGACCTCTTTCAGAAGGAAGGATGGGTTGGTTCTGAGTGAAACCCTGTCCTTATGAAAGACTAAATGTGGAGGTTTAGATGATAGGGCTTGAATCCCTGAAGTTCTTCTAGCAGAAGTAAGCATGACTAATAGAATAGTCTTCCAGGAAAGGAACTTCATATCATAAGTGTGAGCAGGTTCAAACGATTGTTGAGTAGTACCAGACTAGGATCCCATGGTAGAGTTAAATCTTTAAAGGGAGGTCTTAACAGAAGTGTGACCACTTACGCAGGGCTTGCAGAGTTTGTGAGAGACCATAGAGGAGTCTTTGAAAACAATATGGAAGTTGGAGATGGCTGCTAGTTGAACTGTAATGGTGTAGACAGAGGCTCCACTCTCAAAAAGGAATGATAAGAATCTCAAGATTTCATGAATTGGTCCTGAAAAGGGGTCAGTATAATTTTTCAGGGTCCAATATACAAACCTTTTCCATATGCTAAAATACAGCTTTCGAGTGGAAGATTTATGAGATGACAGTAGAATGCATTGTACAGGAAAGAGAGCATCTGTTGTCTGGCTACTATTGGAAGTGGAGATACCAAGCTGTCAGCTTGAGATTGTGAATGTTGATGTTGGGATCTACAATGCCTGTCAGGTGACACAGCAGATCTGGAAATGGATCCAGTATCCAAGGTTGTTGGATTAGGTGAGGCCATAGGAAGGGAAACCAAATCTGTCGAGGCCAAAAGGGGTAATGAGGATGACTTTGCTCTTCAACCTGATGGCTTTCTAAAGAAATTTGGGAATCAAGGATATTGGTGGAAAAGAGTAAAGGAGACTGGGGGGGGCAATCATGGAGAAGAGCATCCCTCGGTCTTCCCCATTGGAGGGATCAGGGTAAAATAGCTGCTGCATTTGCTGTTCAGGGGAGAGGCAAATAGATCACAGCAAAGCTGGCCCGATGACTAAAAAATTCTCTTGGTCACTCTCTGATTGAGGGACCACTCGTCAGGTAGAAGAATGGATCTGCTTAATCTGTCTGCTATCAAACTGGACTTCCCCAGAATGTGCTTTGCTGTAACAAAGCGATTTGATGAGATTGCCCATAGCCACAGTCTGACAGCTTCTCAACATAGGGGAAAAAACTTGATTCCTCCTTGTTTGTTGATGCACCAGACTACTGACATGTCTGCTTGAATGCCAATCATTCTGGAGGAATGAGCATCCTGAAAGGCTTGCAACACTAAGAGCATCACCCTACTCTCTAGAACACTGATGTGTAACAAGGCCTCTATTGGGCACCATGTGACTTGGACTGTCTTTTTACTACAATGCTCCACCCCCACCCCAGTAGGGAGGCATCCATGGTCATTATGGCCTTGGGCTGAGGTGGAAAAAAGGCTGTCCTTGTAGAATTTGTTTTGAATGAGTCCACCATGTTAAATCTTTCTTGCAAATGTTGGTGATAGAAATTAGTGCGGACATGGAATGGGCAAGTAGTGACCATAGTGCCACAAGTAACCACTGAAGAATTTGCATATGGTATCTGGCCAGGGGTACAAGAGTTACTGATGCTGCCATGGAGTCCAATTTTCATGGGATTAGTTCTGCTGGCATTTTGTTCTTGCTGATTATGCCCATAACGTGCATCTGAATTGTCCGTAGTCTTTGTGGAGGAAGACAGGCTATGGTGGTCTTTGTGTTTAAAATGGCACCTATGAATTCTAGTACTTGGGTTGGCTCTAGGTGACATTTTTCTTAGTTGAAAGTTATTACTGAGGAGGAGCATGTTTGAGGAACCTTTTGCCTGGCTTCTGCGAGTTGATGCCTGGTTGTGGCAGTGAGGTGGCAGTCATCTATGTATGGAAACACTCAGAATCTGTACATTCACAAGTGAGCTGCTACTACTGCCATGCGCTTAGTTAGCACCTTGAGGACTGTGGTGAGACCAAAGGGCAGTATTCTGAATTGGTAGTGACTGGCTCCCAACTGGACGAATAAGAATCATCTGGATCATCTGTGCATTTTTATGTGATAATATGCATCTTTAAGATCTATGGAGCACATCCAGTCATCCTTTTCCAGGAATGAAAGAATGGACTGAACCATGACCATCCGGAATTTGGTTCAATGAACCAGTTTGTTCAGTTTGCTGTTTTTGGCACTAAAAATAACCTTGAGTAAATTCTGGATTCTATCTGGTCTGGAGGGACCTCTTGGATGACTTGCTTTTTTAACAGCTTTTATATTTCTAGCACTGCTTGATTGCTTTGATTGGGTGGAATATCCAGGATTTTTTGTAAGAGGATGGGGTTAGTGAGTATGGAATAATATAACCTCTGGATATAATTCCCTGCACTGTGTCTGACATCATCTGTAGCCATGCTCTCTGGTGCAGGGAAAAGCGACCCCCAACTGCCTCCAGTGGAGGACACTCAGGCCTCCTTTGAGTAGCACTGGAAAGGTTTACCAAAGAACGAATCTCAGAAACCTTGGTTCCATGGATCTCCTCTGCTATGAGGATGGCATCTACCTTTGGACCTCCCTCCTCTGCCCCTGGGGGAGCTATCACGATGTATGTCAGGAAAGGAACCTTGGAACTTTTTGAACCACATTTTTCCACCAGTGCAGTGGCTCCTCAAAAAGGGCCACTGAAGAGTGGAAAAAATTCATACCCATTGCAGAAAGAGGCTTTCCATCCTTTTCACACCTAGTGAGTGTGTCTTTAACCTTGGGCCCAAACAAGGAAGTACTGTCAAAGGGAGCATTGATAAACGTAGATTTGAAGGATTCCGCAAAGTCACACAAATGCATCTAGGTGTGTCTTCTTAATGTTACACCTGAACCAACAGCTTTTGTTGGTCCTTTGGCTGCATGAAACATGAGCCTCATGGACGAGTTGGAAGTGGAGGTCAAGGTGGCCAACTGAGAAATTATGGAGTCCCAAATCTTGTCAGAAATGGCTCCTGAGAGGGTATCCACAAGTTCCTTAATCAGATCCCTCTGCATCCTTGTAAAATGTGCAAGGTAATTCAAATATTTTAAGCAAAAGGTCGATGAAGCATACAGTTGCTTCCCTATCTCAACAATTGTCCTAGACTCTCTATTAGGAGGATGAATGAAGAAACTTTCATCTGCCAGTTTCTTTTTGGTGGTTGCTGCCATGACCATAGCATCTAATGGTAAACCTTTGGTCCAAAAGGGTTTGTCCAAGGATGGAGTTATGATCTTGTCTGGTCTTTTGGTCTTCGGGGTATTAGCTCAGTAGAATTGGGGGCCTTCCATGCTCACTGAGAGAGGCGGGCGGGGTCACCTAGGAGGTAGATGATTGACTGCCAAAAGCCTGCAGGTACACAGATTCTTCTGACATAGGATTGTTGGACTGCCAACTGCCTCTCTGTTTCAAAATTTCCAGGATGTCTCCAAATGAGACATCATCAGGAGGTGACCATGGGGATCATTCGTCTTCCTCAAAATCAATGTGTTTCCTCTTACACCTTCTCTTCCTAGGAACCTCCTTCATGAGGTACTCTGGGGAGGTACCAGAAGAGGACATTCCCAAATGAGGGTGTTTCTGAAGCCCTGACACCCACTGTCCAGCTGGATGGAGTGATGAGACTCTAGTGCAAGAGTGACTTGGAAGGCTCCTGTGAAGGGGGTAGTCATGGGACAGACAAGGCCTTCTCCATTGCCTTGAATGATGCATTTGAATCAGTGCACTCCCTTGGTCAACAAATTCAATAAAATTGCATACACTGTAAAGGATAAATGATGAGTAACATCCCCAAGAAGAATAAAAAACCTAGACCACACCCTAACCATAATAGACAATCAGAGCCATTAAAAGAATGCACAGCCACAGCTGCACCCAAACTACAACAGATGACTTCTAGTTTACCTTAAGATGGATGCTTGGTTCATGTGACAGTAAAAAAAAAAAGTATAATAATTTTTCCCTGAGACTTGAAGATCTTAGCAAAGATGTCCTGGACCTTATGACAGAAAACAAAATGATGCACAGTTACCTGACATGCTAATACTCCAAGCCAAATAGAACAGCTGAAATGTTGTCCACAGCATCCAAACAGACTCCCCACAAATAATTTGTTTGTGAGTGTGGGAGGGAATAGTGATGTGACCCCCCCTCCCAAAAAAATGTTATAAGACATTGATAGGTAATTTACATTAAAAAATGCAAACACTGATTCGCGATAGCAGTCAGTGTATCTTTAAAAAATCCTGTATGATCTATGACAATGAGTTCAGTAGCCGGTGTGAAATACAAAATAGGGCTGGTACCGATACAATCATTTATGTAAATGTAACCCCCCCCAGAAAAAAATAACAAAAGAAGTATTCATTTACCTTTTTAACCCAGAAAATAAAATCCCATCCTGTTTGCATCTGACTAAACCATCTGTACAAGAAATAAATAAATAACAGCCATAATGTGTCACAAAGTTCACTAAATCAATGCACTTTGTAAATGTAATCACGTACATGAGCATACATGTGCACACTACATAATAGAGTCATCCCACTCAATATCAGAAAACTTTTAGTTATTTACTTACCATAACTTCGGATGTATGGGATCCATCTCGCCTACATTCATAACTGATGGGCTCGGAGCCGATCCATCGGCTCTGACTCGGCCAACTAGTACACTAGAATGAAGTCTCTTATTGGCTGGGCTACCATCTATCCCAGGATGCACCACACCTGCTTCCCCAGATCTTGTTTGTTCACTTTCATACTTACATGCAAACACAGAAAAAATAGTAGTTACTACAACCAACTAAAGTTCTTCAAGAGAAGATCTCCAAATGGAACTACATCTCCTCTAAATCCCAATGGAAGGGGGAAGGAGGGTGGGTACGTATGAATGTAGGCGAGATGGATCCCATACATCCGAAGTTATGGTAAGTACATAACTAAAAGATGTAATGGGATCCTATCTCGCCTACATTCATAACTGATGGGACAGCGTCCCTAGCACCTAAATCCCGGGTGGCTCATTGGAAAACACTCCTGAGAACTGTGGAACCAAAGGAAGCCCTGCCTCGAGAAACCACATCTAATTTGTAATGAGAAATGAAAGTGTGCGGAGAAGTCCAGGTAGCCGCAGCACAAATATCATCTATTGATAATTTGGAGTGAAAAGCTACAGAAGTAGCCATTGCCCTGGTAGAATGAGCCTTGACTGGAAAGGGAAGCTCTTTGTTAGCCTGTGAATAAATGAAAGAGATGCAATCTTTAATCCATTTAGCTATGGAGGTTTTAGCTACTGGTTGACCCAATTTGTTTATTGCAAAGGAAACAAACAGTTGATTTGATTTCCGCGTCTGAGCGGTTCTATTCAAATAAAAACGCAGTTGTCTATGGACGTCCAATTGATGAAAAGTATATTCTGCGTTATTAAAAAACTCTGGAAAAAATATAGGGAGCTCTATAGTCTGTTGAATACAGAAAGAAGAAGCTACCTTTGGTAAAAAGGAGGGATTTAATTTCAGGGACACTCTATGTTTGTGAAATATCAAATAGGGAGGATCAGAACAAAGAGCTTGAAGTTCTGAAACCCGCCTGGCCGAAGTTATGGCCACTAAAAAGGCAGTTTTCCAGGACAGAAATTTCAAATTGCAGGTAGCAGCTGGTTCGAAAGGGCGGGCAGTTAAGGCAGCAAGAACCATATTTAGGTCCCAAGGGGGGACAGGGTGAGATATTGGAGGCCTAAGGAGCCATGCTCCTTTAAGGAAAGACTTACAAAGTTTGTGAGACATCAATGAAGGTTCAAAAGAAGCATGAAAATTGAAGATAGCCGCTAGCTGAACCTTAATCATGGAAACTGAAGAGCCCAACTGAAAAAGAGAGGCCAAGAAATTCAAAACCTCCGAAACTGGGGCAGTAAGGGGGTCTATACCTCGTTGCTGAGCCCAGAAGGTGAACCTTTTCCATTTGCTGGAATAGAGTTTGACAGTGGAAGGTTTATGAGAAGAAGACAATATGTGGATCACCTCCGGAGAAAGGGAATTGTCTCGGACTAAGGATGGAAGCGGAGTAACCATGCCACCAACCTCAATGACCTGAGAGACGGGTGAAACCGTCCTGACTGATGAGTCAACAGGTCCGGCACTGGGTCAAAAACCATGGACCTTCTACCGCATGCCTCTGTAGGAAGGGAAACCAAACCTGACGAGGCCAGTGCGGGGCAATCAAAATCATCTCGCTCTCCAGGTAAATGGCCTTCTGTATCACCCTCGCCAGGAGGGGAACCGGAGGGAAGGCATAAAGAAGACTGGGGGGCCAAATGTGGGTCAGAGCATCCCTGGGAATCTGTCCCTGAGAGGGGATCAGCGTGAAGAACTCTCTGCACTTCGCATTGTGGGGGCTGGCAAACAAGTCGCAGCAAGGGAGGCCCCATTTGGTGAAGATTTTCACAGCTACTCTTTGGTTGAGGGACCACTCGTGGGGTAACAGAATGGTCCTGCTTAATCTGTCCGCAATCACATTGGATTTCCCCGGTATGTGCGTTGCCATTAGAAAGCGGTTGGTAGCTACCGCCCAGTGCCAAAGTCTCATTGCTTCTCTGCACAGTGGGTAAGACCTGGTTCCACCTTGCTTGTTTATATACCAAACCACCGACATGTTGTCGGATAGGATAGCAATCGGACCTTGCGGGAGAGCGTGATGGAGAGCTTGTAGTACCAAGAGTACCGCTCTCATCTCCAGGATATTGATATGCAAATGCGTTTCCTGGAGTTGCCATGTGCCTTGGACCGACCTGTCCAGGTAATGACCCCCCCACCCTACCTGGGAGGCGTCCGTGGTCACAGTGGCAATGGGGGATTGAGGAATAAAGGGTCGCCCCTGGTCGAGATTGGATTGGAGGAGCCACCAACGCAGATCCCGACGGCAACTCTCCGTGATCACGACTAAATGGTTCAAGGGGAGTTCCTGATAGGACCATTGAACCAATAGGAGCCATTGTAAAATTCGCATGTGGAGTCTGGCTAAGGGGACTAGGAGTATAGTTGACGCCATCGAGCCCAACAGTTGTAGGATTAGATGGGCCGGAGCTCTTGATAGGGGGAGACAGGATTTGACTTGGTTTTGCAGAACCTGAATTCTTGCTGCCGGTAAGAAGGCGCGCATCCTTTTTGTATCTAAGTCTGCGCCTATAAAAGTAATATGCTGAGATGGCTGTAGTACAGATTTTTGCCAATTGAATGTAATTCCCAAGAAACAGCCCAAGGTGAACGTGGCGTTGAGCGCCTGAAATAGTAGATGCTTGGAGGTGGCAGTAAGGAGCCAGTCATCTAGATATGGAAACACTTGGAATCCTAGACTCCACAGGTGAGCAGTCACCACTGCCAGACACTTGGTGAACACCCTGGGGGCTGTGGCGAGACCAAAGGGCAGTGCTCGGAACTGGAAATGACTGACTCCCAGGCGGAAGCGTAAGTGTCTCCTGGACTCTTGGGCTATCAGAATGTGATAGTAAGCATCCTGGAGATCTATGGAGCACATCCATGCATCCTTCTTCAGCAGTGGAAGAATGGATTGAAGGGTGACCATTCGGAATTTGGACTTTTCCACAAAATGATTCAATGAACTGAGGTCCAAAATGGGCCTGAAGTCCCCTGTCTTTTTTGGCACCAAAAATAATCTTGAGTAATTTCCTGATCCGATCTGGTCGGTGGGGACAGGCTGGATGACTCCTTTTTCTAGCAGCTTTGAAATCTCTATTGCTGCCTGATCCCACTGACTGGGTGGTACGTCCGGGATTTCTCTTAAGGGAAGGGGGGGCTTGATGAAGGGGATGATATAGCCTCCGGTAATAATCCGAAGCACCCACTGATCACTGGTTATAGATTCCCAAGCTTGTGGGTGTTCCGCAAAAAGACCCCCGACTGGCTCCGGAGCTGCACAGTCGGGCAACAACTCAGGGACGCTGAGTGTAGGAAGAACCACAAAAGGAATCGCGGTCTCCAGAATTACGGGGGCCTCTGCCGCCTCTGGGGCGGCGTCTTCCTGAATTCCCCCCTGCCTCTGGAGGGGGGATCACTGGGTGGAGTAGGGAAAGACCTCTGAGTTTTTCTGAACCACATTTTCCCTCCTCTCTGGACCTTGGGGTAAGGCCTAGAGGGAGCAGAAAAGCAGGCCTCAACGGCAGTCAAGGTCTTGCCCTCCTGCTCGCACCGAGTTAGTGTGTCTTTCACCTTGGGTCCAAACAAAGATGACCCATCAAAGGGGGCGTCAGCGAAGGAAGACTTGAAGGCCTCCGCAAATGAACACAAGCGTAACCAGGTGTGTCTCCTGAGGGCAACGCCTGTTCCCGCTGCTCTACTCGCCCCTTCGGCCACATACGAAATGAGCCTCATGGATGTGTTTACGATGGAAAACAAGGTAGTCATCTGGGCGCCAACAGTAGGGGCTAGCGCCTCAGGTAGATTACCAGTGAGGGAGTCACTTAGCTCTTTAAGGAGGTCCCTTTGGAGCCTGGTAAAATGACATAAATAGTTCAGCGACCGTAAGGTAAAGGCCGCTGAAGAAAGGGTACGCTTCCTGTACCTATCCATGCTCCTGGGATCCTTATTAGGAGGGTGGATAGACGTTGAAGCCTCTGCCACGTCCTGCTGTGTGGCAGAAGCCACCACCATAGCATCTACGGGAACACCTTTCGTAAGAAATTCCTTCTGGGGGGGGGCTGAAAGAAATTTATTAGGTCTCGCAGGCACCGGTTCCACAGAATCAGGGTGTTCCCAAGCCCTTCGAGAAACCAAATCAAGGAGTTCATCGAAGGGCGGAGACACCCAGGAGGCGGAGGGCTGGGCCCCGAAGGCCTTGAGGAAGACTGACTCCTCAGCGGAAGGGGTTTTGGCCTGCCAATCTCCTCTCTGTCTCAGAATCTCAAGGATATCTGAGAAAGAGATATCATCCGAAGATGATTTGGGGGACCCTTCCGCGTCATCGAGGTCAGTGTCCGATGTAACAGACTCATCTTGGGAGTCTACGTGCTTCCTCTTGCACAATTTCTTCCGTGGGGGCTCGTCCGAAGCAGATTCGGACGGACCCCCCCGGAAGAAGGGAACCCCCGATGGGGGTATCCTCAGGCCCTGGAGCCCCGCTGCCAGGGGACTGCAACATGGCAGAAGCACCAGTCTCCAGGTCTAGGGACGGTGAGGTGGAAGCCTGCTGAGCCGGCAAGGGCATGGCCAGCGCGCTCCTCATGGCCTCAAAGGCTGGACCTCCAGACTCCATGGAGATCACTGGTCTAGAGGCCACGATGGCACTGGGAATTCCGGCAGCCGATGCTCCGAGGGGAAGACTAGGTACCGAGGCACCCAGTCCCAAAGTGTTCCCCTCGGGCCCGGCTGAGGAAGTCCCAGTACCAAACTCTGAACCCAAGGACAGGGTAGGAACCATAGTCGGTGCTGATAGACCTCGAAGGGGTCTCGGCTCCGACCGTACGGCTCCGCATTGCTCCACCATCACCGACTCCAACGGCTCCGAGGAGGTTGGAGGAGGAATCGAATGTTTCGGAGGGGGGATCGGCTCCGAAGCCAACTGGGCCTGAGCCGAGACCATTTGAGCAAATACTGGAGACTGGAAAAGCCTCTGAATCACCCTATCCAAATCCGAATCCGACAGTCTTGAGGATTTAGAGGAGGTAGACAAAGCACGAGAAGACTTTCCTCTCGGCTCCGAGAGTGTAGGGGACCGGCTCCGAAAAGGCTCCAACACTATCGGTGCCGGTTCCACCACAGCATGGACAACCATCAGCGCCGAAGGAGCTTTCTTCTGAGCCGAGGGGGAAGAGTCTGAGCTGCACACCTCCACCGGCTCCGAAACCATTGGAACCGATGGAGGTGATTCGCCTCTCGATACTCCAACCTGCGGCTCTGAAACTAATGGAGCCGAGGAAAGAGGCATCGAGGCAGACCCTTCGACCCTCGGCCCCGAAGTCAGTGGAGCCGAGGAAGAAGAGGTCGACTTATGCTTTTTAGCAGTCTGTTCCGACGGACTTGTCGGAGCCGACGATCTTTTCTTTTTTGAGGTAATAGGAAAATCCAAAGCTTCCTCGAAAGAGGGCTTAATAAGACCCTTCAAGATCAGTTTATTTTTGCGCTCTTGAAGAACCCTAGAGGAGAAAGCATGACATACACTACATGTCTCCTGTAGATGTTTAGGCCCTAAACAATACACGCATATTGAGTGACTGTCTGTAATAGACATTTTGTAATTGCACCGAGTGCATTTTTTAAATCCTGACTTCTGCTCTTTGGACATATTGTACAGTAAGAAAAGCAGTGTCTAATAACAAAAGGTTAGCGCCAACTATAGAGCGCGAGAAAACAAGGCACGAGCTCTTGAGAGGGAGATTTTCCTCACAAGAGAAACACAGTAAGCACGCACAACAACAACGGGCAAAGGCCCTCTAACTTAAACGGGCTTTGCCCGACAGCGAAATTAAATTGCTTCACACACAAAAAGTTATCAAACACACAAAATAATGACACAGACTCTCAAAAGTAGGGCAAAGGCCCTCTAACTTAAACGGGCCTTGCCCGACAGTGAAATAGAAGTATCAGTAAATCACTTCACACACAAAAAGTTATCAAACACACAAATACAGAGAATAGCTGTTAAAACAGCTGTTTTTATCAAATTCAGAAGAAAACCCTAAGGTCAAAGACCAGTAAAAGGTAAAAGGAAACCACTTAGCTCCAGCCAAGTTGAGACCACATCCAGCTTGTAAAGCGGCAAACGAGATCTGGGGAAGCAGGTGTGGTGCATCCTGGGATAGAGGGTAGCCCAGCCAATAAGAGACTTCGTTCTAGTGTACTAGTTGGCCGAGTCGGAGCCGATGGATCGGCTCCGAGCCCATCAGTTATGAATGTAGGCGAGATAGGATCCCATTACATCATATGAACATAAAATGAACAGGAAGACTGTGGAGATAAGGATGAAGTTAACCCACTACAATAAAAAAACATAGACTGAATACTTTAGCCTTACCCATTAGCTTTAGAAGGAGAATGCCAAGTAAATGATTCTTTTTCCTCCACTATGCAGGTCTGACTTTTTGCATAACCTGATGTGTCTGAGATTCTTTTTTTTCTTTTACATCAGTACTGTAGAATAAAATAATAATGGAGCAGCCATTACTGTACTGGATGAATACTTATGCATGTTTTCAGCAAGTCTCATATCTTTCCACTTTTTTGTTCAAAAATCAGGGACAAAACCAAAAATAATGAAGAATAAGGGTCCAAAACCAATGAAAACTTTTAAATATTATTCTAATTCACTTAAAAAGTTAATAAAGTAATAGATTTTGCATCAATATGCATTTGTTTAGAATAAGAATGAAACTATAATGTCTGGTTTTACTGAATGACTGCAATCCTTACTGATTTACCAGAAAATCAAAAATGTTATGCGTGACAGGGTAAAAATATGAGAAAATCAGGCACAGTTGAGAGGTATAAGTCTTTCAGCAAAGAGTACTGTATAAATGACAAGTGCATTGCCTCTAGTGTCTGGTAAAAAGTGTTCATTTTTTGCCAGGGAAGTTTGAAGTAAACAAAGCTAACTTTATCTGAGAGAGCATTTTTTTCCTGTTCCTGGCATATTAAGTAAAAAATCATTAATTTTACAGAAAACATACTTGAGATATGAACATACTGAAAAATGCAAGTGATTCTCAGTTGACTTCACCACAAATGTATCATTATTTTTATGACTCAAAATGAGCTTTAGCAAAAAAAAAAAAAAAAAAAACAAGAAAATAAATGAATTTGCATAACAGTAATAACCCATGCTGGTCTGTGGACAATGATGATTTACCCACAGCTGGTGCTGTTTGACTCTACGCTTGTGACCATTCCACACCATTTCTGGGTAAACCCTTTATTATCTGCATGCAGACATGGTTTACTGCTTAATCATGGCAATTACAATTTTACCTAAAATGATGCTGTATTTTTTGTGTGCAAGAAAGTTCACTTTGTCGAGGAAGTGAACACAATTTCCTTCAGATTAAAAATGAAGTTAGAAATGAAGCTATTTTTAAATTTTTATGTTAAAATGTTACTGAATTTCTGCATAATGATATAATCCTGCATTATTACCATTTAGAATTCAAGCCATAGAGCTGCAACATTATTGGAATGGTACAGACACTTCCTCAGAACACCCAAGTTCAGTTCACAGTTGCTTGAGTATAATGACTTAGGTTGGTATGTTCTCATGTTTCCTTGATAACTACTTTGTAAAGCATAATTGTATATGTTCACATGATGGTGAACTGTAAATAGTACAAAGCTGGTGCACCTCAGAGAATGAGAGAAACACGCATTACATTACATGTTAGTGAGGACTCTTTTATCAGGACGCAGCAACCTTGGAATGAGAGCCATAAAATAAGGGGTCATATGAAGTTAAGCCCCAGATGGGGAATGCAGGAAAATTTCCACTGGAAAAAAATGTTCCTTTTCATCACACTTGGTCATAAATCGAAAAACCCAAATATATGCATTATATGAATGTATAGAATTCAGATCTCCTTTGTAAGATTTTATGAATGGGCTAGTGTGATATGAGGCTGGGTCAAACACCGGTATATGGTGGATCCTATTAGAACTGGAAATAACACTCAGGTGCTGTATAGTCTCACGTTTTGTATTACCAGATTTTACAATTTTGAAGTATTCTGCAATTTGCCTGCCAGGTTGTGGAATTAAAATTAGAGGAAGGGCAGCACATCTCCATTGCACAGATGCTTATATTAGCATGGCTGTTCAGCTGACTGCATATTCTATAGTGTTCATGAAGCATGTAAATGGCATCAGTACCTTCTGCCTGTGGCTATCTGCATTTATGTATTTTCATAGAGTATGAATGCAGTTAGAGGCGACAGTGATACGGCAGTTTGCACTGCTACCTCAAAATGTTTGTTCTAGTTCAGTTCATGGCTATGGCATCTGCAGTCTGCATATCCTTCCTGTGTTTACATGATTTGTTTGCCAAAGACTCCCATTTCCTTTCACATGCTCAGTACTTGCTAGTAAACTTGCAATCCTTCATATTGCCTTATGGTGTTTAACCCATGTGTGAATGTAGGAGCATGCCTGTATGGCATTCTGTCTAGAATTAGTTTCCTTGCCTTGCATCCACTGTGTGCTGTGATAGGTTCCAGCTCACCTACAGTCCAGTACTGAATTAAGCAGGCATCAAAGAATGAGGAAGTGAATGCAGTCAGTTCAATTACAGCAGCAATAGTCAAGTCAGATTTTGAGATGAAAATTTGTAGTCATCAGCTTATCAAATTTGTTCAGAAGGCCATTTCAAACCAGTATGAAGGGAGGACGTATATTTAATTCTGTGAAGATGGTATCTGTCTTATGTTATTATTAACATTGTCTCAGAAGTGTGGTTGGTTCATCTAGCACTCTGAGGTGGTACTATGAATCACTGCCCCACCCACTCAGCGCTTCAAGTGAAGAGCAAAAAAAAGCACTTCACTCTAAGCATTTGGTTTATTATACTTAAATCTATGCCCCCCCCCCAAGCTAAACAAAAACGCAGACATTCCTTCTACTGGCGCACCAGGGGATTTCGCTGGCTGAGTACTTTTAGCGGGAGAATCCTGAGGCTTCAATAATCCACGAAGGATTAATATGTTTTTGCGCTCTTGCAGGACCCTTGGACTAAAAGCGTGACATATAGAACAGGAGTCCTGCAGGTGAACAGCACCCAAACAATATACACAACTAGTGTGCCCATCTGTCAGAGACATTTTCTGACAGCATGAGTCACACTTTTTGAAGCTAGATACATTGGTATCTTTAGACATTTTTCTAACAACAACAAAATAAAGAACCACAATAACAATAAGAAAATGTTATACTACTAAACTAAGAAACAAACAGTCTAGATTTTTTTTTTTACAGTTAGAGAACAGAAAGGAGAGCCTCTAATTTAAACGGCTGTCCTAAGGGGGAGGGGGGAAGGGAGAACTCTCTAATTTAAACAAGTTCAGGGGAAACAGAAGGCCTGCGAGTTATGGAGCGATGACCAACAAAGCTACAACACACAAGAAAGCGATAAGGGATAAAGTACTATATCTAGACAAAAACTTGATACATTTTCAAGAATAAACAACAATTATAATAATAGAAAAAACTATACTAAGCCTGAGCCAGTAACGAAGCAACCCCGCAGCTGAAGCGGCAAACGAGATCTGGGTAGCTGACGCTGGGCATTCTGGGATAAGGGGTATCCTCAAGCCAGTAAACAGCTCCCAAGCTATAGAAGATAGCCAAGTCAGAGCCGAGGATCGGCTCCAAACCCAAACAGCAAGAACGAAGGCGAGATGGACAACTTAACATCATCACTTACCTTTCTTACCACCTTGTAGGGTCCCTCCCAAGCTGCTTGCAACTTGTTGTGTTTGACAGGAATGAGAACCATCACCTGCTGCTCTACAGCATACTTTCTAGCGCGGGCATTCCTGCCATACAACACCTTTTTCTGTTGTTGGGCTTCTGACAGGTTCTCCTGTGCCAGGAGCATGAGTTCCCTGAGTCTTGTCATGAGGTTCAGGGCATATGCCACAACAGACTCCTTATGAGACTCACACTCACCTTCCCACTCATCTCGAATTAAATCTAGAGGTCTCCTCACCCTATGCCCATACAGCAACTCAAAAGGTGAAAAAACCTGTGGATTCCTGGGGAACCTCTCTGTAAGCAAACAACAGATGGGGCAAATATTTGTCCCACTCCCTCTTAAACTGATCTGCAAATGCCTGTAGCATGGACTTGATTGTAGAGTTTAACCTCTCAACAAGACCATTAGTCTGGGAATGGTAGGGGGTGGTCTTCATGTGCTTCACCCTACAGGACTTCCACAAACAAGCCAGCAGGTCTGACATAAAATTGGCACTTCTGTCAGACAGTATTTCCTTTGGGAAACCTACCCTGCAGAAAATCTCTAGCAAATCATTTGCCACCTTTTCGGCCTCAATGGAGAACAAAGCCACTGCCTCAGGGTATCGTGTAGCATAATCTACAATCACTAGGATATACTTTTTCCCTGTGGAACTTGGGGTACTCAGAGTACCCACAATATCCATAGCTACCCCCTGAAATGGCTCCTCAATCACAGGCAAAGGCATCAAAGGAGCTCTCACCTTGTCTCCTGCCTTGCCTACCTTTTGGCACTGCTCACAGGTCCTGCAGTACCCTGTTGCATTTCTGGAAATTCCAGGCCAATAGAAGTTCTGCATAATATGCCTCTTTGTATGTTTTATGCCCATATGACCTGCAAAGGGAATATCTTGGGCTATGGCTAGAAGTGCCAGATGGTAAGCTCTAGGCACTACCAACTGCTGTACTCTCTCTCACCTTCTAGCCCTCCCTCAGGGGTCCATTCTCTGTACAGTAACCCTTTGTTCCAGTATACATATTCCCCCTTCCCTTGAGAATCAGGTGCCTCCTTAGCTACCTGCCTCAGGCCTTGCAATGTAGGGTCTGAGAGCTGAGCCTGTCTCAAGTCTCTCCTTCTAACCCTTCCCAGCTCCCCTTCCACAGGAAGTCTGGCATCCTCTGACAGCAGTGCCTCACTGTCAGCCTGGGTACTACTACTCACCTCTTCCTTTGCAGTTACCCTGTCCAAGAGAATATCAGTACCCAAAAGCAGCTGTGGCTCACATTCAGTCTCACTGCTACAGTGTAGCTCACTCCCTGAAGTAACCACCTCAGCAGTCCTGGCTGCGAGTATGCAGTCTGTCTGGGTCTCTCCCAGGCTACCAGACCCACATGCTTGTCTCCTAGCCTCACTGTATGTAACTGCATAAGTACATAGTACTGCCTCATCCCAATCCTTCCCTCTCAGGACATCTGCAGGATGGTAGTGCCATACCCCTGTTGTCTCAAGACAACCCAATGTTGGCATTTTGTCTTTCCCACTTACTGGCTCCCTCACCTTCGGTTCCCCACCTTGCCTCTGTGGACATCTGTATGCCATATGACCCCACTGGTTGCATTCAAAACATTTAACCCTAGCTCCTAGCTCCTGGAAGTGTACCTGGACTAGTGGCTTCCCCTGCTACTGGCAGATTCTGTTGGGGCAGTCTGTGCTGCCCATCATGGCTTCCTTTAGACCCATGAGCAGTACTGGGGGTCCCCTTCCTGTGCCTGGCTGCCCTGCTTGCTAGGTATAGGTATCCCTTATTCCCCAACTCCTCTGAAGTAGCACACTATCAGCTAACCAGATCCTCATGTCCTCAGGCAAAGTGCTAAGGGCTTGTTCCCTTAGCAAAAGGTCTGCCAGCCCTTCATAAGTGGTGACCTGACATCCACTCACCCAGCTATGAAAATAAGTGTTCAGTTAAGCAACATATTCACATACATTTTCATCTGCCTTGCGTCTATGCTCATGAAACTTTTTCCTACACATTTCAGGTGTTAGCTTAAAACATTCTAATAAATGTCTTTTTACAGCAGTATAATCAAAACAGTCAATGTCATGCATTTTTGCTAAATAAGTTACAGCTTTACCATGGAGTAAGGGGGTCAGAAACCATACCCAGAGCCCTTGGTCAACTTCATACTGTTTACATACCCACTCAAACATATGAATGAAGCTATCAAAATTATCCCTCTTTAAACTGTGGAAGAAATTTCCTGACCTTTTGTGCTTCTGTGGTCCAGTTACTCCCTTCCCCATTACCTCCATGACTCTGGCGAAGAGTCAGCATTTCCCTCTCATGCCTCTTCTGCTGTTCATTTTCATCAGCTTGTAGACTCCTCATTTTCTCGGCTGCTTCTAGTTCCATACACCTGACCTCCAACTCAAGTCTCTTTAGCTCCAGCTGGATTTTTAAGTCGACTGCAGAAAGGTTGAGCTGTCCATTCTCTGAGAATATTGTATCTCCACTGTCAGTCTGATTGTTCTCCAGGCTGCTGTTTTCTGATGCAGCTGTAACCAAGGCTGCAATCAGGTCTGCTTTAGTCAGGTTTCCATGCACCAGTCCCCTAGCCTGGCACATCTCTGCCAGCTGGCTCCTTGTCAAGTTTTCCATACTCTTCTGCTGACATGCTGCCTGCTCACCCTGACTAACACTAAGCTAACAAAAGAAATAAAACAACTGTGATCTGAACTCTGAGTATACACTGAGTGGCTGTTTTAGAGTAAAAAACACTTTTAGAGATCACTACACATAAGCTACAGGAATTCGCTCTACTCCGCACCACTACAAGCCAATTAGTATGTGAAGTAGATCCCACCACTGCAAACCACTTGGGATGACCGTGCCCTGGCCCAGCAATCAAGGAGTCTCAATCCTCACCACTAACACCAGGGAGGTTGTCTCCTAGAAGAGGAAAGGATAACTAATACACACAGTAAAGTACAATTTCCCTTAAGTGCACACAGACATCACAGTCAGTCTGGGGCTGGTTGCTCCCTTGCTCACCAGGTCCCCAATAAGACTCCCCACTGGCACAGCTATAGGGTCCAGGTCTCAGCCTAACTGGGAAAGCTAAAACCTCCAGTACCCTCTCTGTCCAACCAGTGCTTTGTGTCCCTGCCACGTAGCTGACACAACACACACACACACTTTGAGATAAGTATTTATATAACTTCACAGACACTCCTGGGAAAGGCTGACACAGATTCTTCAGCTGTGCCCCTTTACCCAGACTATACTGTAGCAATTACTGCCACCACCCAGTTAATAATATCAGCTACTAAAAGGCCCTTAAAAGGGTGTTCAATTATTACTGTGCAATATTAATATCCAATGGTAGTATGACTAACAGTCAAGGCTTACTTTAGATTGACCTATTACAATAACCTCTATAAATATGCAATGTACTCTAGAGCTTATCTCTACACAAATCAGTCACAGGTAGAAGGTTTTAAAAATATTTAATAATAAATAATTAAAACACAAGACAAAACTACTACACCACAGAGATATCTAAGAGCTCACAGATCACACAGAAACTTAAAATAATACAGTAGGACAGGTCTGATTTCAAAGAAAAATACCATCTTTACTAGCTTTATCTATTCCTACAAGAAATCACAGTGCTAAGACTTACATGTGAGCATAAGCAGAGTGCTGGTAAGTTGGATATCAAGATCAAAATGCCCCCTTATCTCTCTCTGAGATACAGTTTATAAAACATCACTAACAAACATGTCTCTGGGTCCTCCCCAGATTACATCATTTTTGACATGTTTTCCCAGTATTCATATTGCACCATCTTGACACCTGCTCTGAGTTCCCAGGCTAATAGAAACTCCATTTACATTATTTAGCAAGCTAATACCTGCACAGAAAAATACAGCAATAAAAGGCATTTCACATATACACTCTAGCAGAAACCAAAGCAATAAAGCACCTTCGACATGTACACTCTAACAATTATTTCTTAAGTTAAGACAATAGGAAGAATGTGTTCAGATAGCCGCTCTGGCACCATTTTTTAGATAATTGTAGTTTCAAAGACATTTGAAATGTTTGGCTTGGTTTTCCTTACAGCAGATGGCAATGTTGCAACCATCTTGAAGTTCACATTTTACAGTGTTTTCTTTCATTTAAAAACACAAGCCTGTATTTTACATGTATTTATACAAATGATAGAATTATATATCAAATTCTATTTGCCTAGGCTGGCAGTCTTCGTCCATCTCTCCCCAATCGTCACAACACCATACATCCTGACTGTGTCTATTTAGAGAGTTATTATTTCTGAATTTACAATTTTGCAAGAATGGGACAGGAAAGTAAGCTTCATAGTTGTGTAACTGGTAAAGAAAAATTCCCATTCAGATAATGTTGTTTACAGAAGATAATCAAGTTTGATTTTAAGTCCAAGCACATATGTCTGCTATTTTTTATCAAGTAGTCCTGCATTTCCTCAGCTAACAACCAATCATATGGTTAAAAGCCATTCCAAGCACATATGTCTGCCATTTTTTATCAAGTAGTCCTGCATTTCCTCAGCTAACAACCAATCATATGGTTAAAAGCCATTTCAAGTTGAATTGGCACTAAACAGGTTGAAAGAAATCACACTGTCAGCTGCTGAATGATAAACTGTAGTCTTGTGACATTGTTCTACAATGGCAGCATAGCCTGTGCACTGATTATTTATTAAAAATTTCAGTGGAATCTCATTATAATAAGCTGAGGAACAAAACTGGTCTCATTCTCATGTTTCCTATCAGATGCAATGTTTATTTCAAAATTAGCTTTAAAAAAACTTTTGCCTTTCAGCACACAGAGGCTTCAGAGCTTACCAAAAACTATAAGTTGCCAGCTTTTTTTTTCTTATTTGTACTATTTTTTTTATTGCCTACTGCCTACTTTTATACTGTATTTATATAATGTGTACTTAACTACACTGTTGTACTGCAATTATCTGACTTACTGTGCCTGTTGAATTGTATTTTACTGCTGTTTTCACTATTTACAAGGCTCCTTTTTGCTATTTTCACTGGTATCTGCTGGTACTTTTCACTGTTGCAAAGCAATCTGTTCTGCTTGTTCTGGTTTTCCCACCAAGGACTGTTAAAACAACTGATTTGTTAGCTGTATAAAAAAAGAAGTTATGTCTTAACATAACATTCCATCTGTATTGTTGATCCTCGTTCAGTCATTACGCATGGGTATCGGTTCCAACCTCAGAACCGAGCCGGCCATTTTCCAAGCTCGCGTCAGCTTCAAACTCTCGAGCTAAACTCTTACCCATAATCCCCCTCTCCCTGTTACCTCAGATTGAGTTTGCAAGTCAAAAGAAGGTAGAGGTTACCTCTGGTCAAATAACCTAAGAGAACTGAATGGTGAGATCCATTAGAAGCTACAGGAGGGGGAAGGAGGGAGGGTCGTAATGACTGAACGAGGATCAACAATACAGATGGAATGTTATGGTAAGACATATCTTCTTTATCTGACATTGTTAATCCTTGTTCATTCCTTACGCATGGGACAGAGTCCCCAGCTACCTCTACTCCTGGGAGGCTCTCATGGAAGGACATTCCTGAGCACCATAGAACCGAAAGATGCTCTTCCCCTGGAGGCCAAATCCAATTTGTAATGATTGATGAAGGTATGAGGCATAGCCCAAGTTGCAGCTGCACAGATGTCATGTAAAGAAGCTCTGGCATGGAAGGCAGCAGAAGTTGCCACTGACCTAGTTGAATGAGCTTTCATGGTTAAGGCAATGAGATATTACGTTGTGTATAAATGGTCACACAGTCCTTCAACCATCTAGCTAATGTGACCTTAGCAACAGCAGATCCTAATCTAGGTCCAGAAAAGGCCAAAAATAACTGGTCAGATTTACGAAAGGACCTAGTCCTGTTTAAGTAAAAATGGATTTGCCTGTGGATATCTAGGGTATGTAGGCAATACTGTCCACTGTTTGAATGATTGGAAAAGAAAACTTGCAATTCAATGGTTTGATTAATGGACATTTCAGAGATCACTTTTGGCAGAAATGATGGATTAGTTCTCAGAGAAACTCTATCTCTATGAAAAATCAAGTATGGACTCTTGATACATAAAGCTTGAAGCTCAGAAATACGTCTGGCAGAAGTAATGGTGACCAAAAACAAGGTTTTCCATGACAAATGCTTGAGGTCACAAGAAGAAGCTGGTTCAAAGGGTGGCACTGTCAGAGCTTGTAGAACTAATGATAAATCCCATGGTTGAATAGGTTCTCTAAAAGGTGGCTTCAGATGATTCACACCTTTTATGAAGGTCTTACACAATTTGTGGGACATGAGAGGAATCTTGGACACGCTCATGGAAATTAGAAATTGCAGCCAAATTAACTCTAATGGTAGAGGCCGATAGACCCGATTGGGAAAGATCGGCCAGATAGTCTAGTATTATCGACACTGGTGCTGAGAAGGGAGCTACTTGTTTATCTTTCAGCCAACAGGTAAATCTTTTCCACTTGCTCAGATAAGTAATTCTAGTGGAAGACTTATGAGATGCAATGAGAATGTCATTTACTGGTAAAGAAAGATCATTCTGCCTGGCAATCAAGGGAATTGGAGTAGCCAAGCTGTGAACTACAGACTGCAAGTTGGGATGAATCAGGTTCTGTGGATGTGAGATCAACTCCGGGGTTGGATGGAGAATCTATGGTCGATCTAGTAGGTGAGGCCAAAGGAAGGGGAACCAAATCTGTCGAGGCCAATATGGTGCTATGAGGATCACCTTACTCTTCAACCGACGGGCTTTCTTCAGAAACTGGGGAATGAGGGGAAAGGGTGGGAATGCATAAAGAAGACCCAAGGGCCAACCGTGGACTAGAGCATCCCTGGGTGACTGTCCCAGAGGGGGAATCAGGGCAAAGTAGTTGCTGCATTTGTAGTTGGTCGGGGATGCAAAGAGGTTGCAGCAAGGACGGCCCCAGCGGTGGAAGATCTCTGCCGCTATCAAGGGATTCAGGGACCACTTGTGAGGTTGAAGAATGCACCTGCTGAGTCTGTCTACTATCACATTGGAACTCCTGGGAATGTGCGTTGCTAGAAGAAAACAGTTGGTAGCCATCACCCATTGCCATATCCTTATGGCCTCTCGACAAAGGGGGTAAGATTTGGTTCCACCTTGCTTGTTGATGTACCAGACCACCACCATATTGTCTGATTGAATCTCAATTGTCCCAGATGGCAGCAGGGGATGGAATGCATGCAACCCCAGAAGCACCGCCCTCAGCTCTAGAACATTTATATGCAGATGGGCCTCCAGTTCGGACCAAGTGCCTTGGACTGTCTGTCCCTGACAAAACCCCCCAACCCATCAGGGAAGTGTCCATGGCCACTGTGACCTTGGATTGCTGGGGGGAGAAGGAGCAAGACCATTGTGACAGATTGTGTGTCATCCACCAATCCTGTTTGCACCTGTGGGTTACTCGAATCATGGCTGAAAGATGATGCTGAAAGGGATACTATTGGGTGAGCAGTAGCCATTGTAGAAGCCTCATGTGAAACCTGGCCAGGGGGACAACAGTGATGGAGGCTGCCATGGAACCCAACAGCTGCAGAACCAAGTGAGCCGTGGATTTTTCCCTTGAAAGGATTGGAATCAGTTGTTGCTTTATCCTTGAAATTCTGTGCTCTGGAATGGCAGCTCTGCAGTTCTTTGTGTCCAAGATAACCCCTATAAATTCTGTTGACTGAGATGGGGTGAGATTGGATTTTTGCCAGTTTATGGTTATGCCTAGCCTTTGTGCAGTGAGGAGAGAGTATTCCAGGGCTTCTTCCAGTAGATGTCTGGTGGGGGCGGAATGAGCCAGTCATCTAGGTATGGAAACACCTGGAATCCTTAAAGTCGTAAGTGAGCTGTGACGACTACCATGCACTTTGTGAACATTCTGGGGGCTGTAGAGAGTCCGAAGGGCAGTACTCTGAACTGGTAGTGACTGGCTCCTGCATGGAAGTGCAGAAATCTTCTTGATGGCCTGTCCACTTTTATGTAGTAGTGCGCATCTTGAAGATTTATTGAGCACATCCAATCGCCTTTTTCCAAAAGCGGGAGGATAGACTGTATTGTGACCATCTGGAATTTTTTACTCTCACAAACTTGTTCAATACACTGAAATCCAAAATTGGTCTCCAGTCCCCAGTTTTCTTTGGCACCAAAAATAGTCTTGAGTAGAATCCGGATCCTATCTGGTCTGGAGGGACTATTTGGATGACTGTCTTTCTTAGCAGCTTTTCTATCTCTAGTGCTGCTTCTTCCCTTTGACTGGGTGGAATGTTGGGAAGGATTTTTGAAGGGACAGGAGAAATATCGAAGGGGATATGATAACCTCTGGTTATAATCCTTTGTACCCAAGAATCGGTGGTGATGGTTAGCCAGGCAGAAGGGTACAAGGAGAAACGACCCCCAACTACCTCCAGAGGAAAGGAGTTGGGCTGCTCTTCAGGAGCGCTTGTAGGGTTGGCCAGGGAAAGAGTCCCTGGAACCCTGGTTATGCAGATCCCCTCTGCCCTGAAAGGAGCGTCTTCCCTGTGAGTTTCCCTCTCTGCCTCTAGGAGAGAACTTGGCCTATGTGTCATGGAAAGGACCCTGAGATTTCGTGAACCATATCTTCCCACTCTTTTGGCTTTAGGAGAAAGCACGTTGAGGGGAAGAATAACGGACACCTACAGCAGAAAGGGTCTTACCGTCCTGTTCACATCTGGCCAGTGTGCTTTTAACTTTGGGTCCAAACAACGAAGAGGCCTCAATGGGAGCATTAAGAAAGGAAGCCTTAAAGGGTTCCGCGAAATTGCACAAGCGCATCCAGGTGTGTCATCTCAAGACCGCAGCTGAACCCGCTGCTCTAGCTGCTCCTTCTGATGTGTGAGATATCAGTCACATAGAGGAGTTAGATATCAATTCAATGGTGGCCAGCTGAGAGGCCACTTTGTCACGGACCTCATCAGACACGGCACCAGCCAAGGTTTCAGAGAGGTCAGAAATCAGATCCTTTTGAAGCCTGGTAAAGTGTGCCATATAATTCAGGGACCTGATAGTAAAGGTCACTGATGCAAAGGTGCACTTCCCTATCTTGTCCAGGGCCCGGGACTCTTTGTTGGGCAGGTGGACAGTCTGGCTTTCTTCTTCTGCCAGATCGTTTTTTTGTTGTGGCTGCCACCACCAAAGCATCCACAGGAAAACCTTTTGACCAATGGGGATCCGTAGCAGGAGGGGACAAAATACTATCTGGCCTTCGGGGAATAGCTTTGATGGTGTCAGGAGCCTTCCAAGCACACTGCACGATAAGCCAGACAAGTTCATCGGCAGGTGGAGTAACCCAGGAAGTAGGGGGCCGGGTGTGAAAGGCCTGCAGGAACACAGAATCCTCAGAGGTCAGATTAGAGGACTGCCAGTCACCTCTCTGTCTCAGGATTTCAAGGCTATCACCAAAGGATACCTCAGAGGGTGACTGAGGGGATCCTTCCCCCTCATCAAAATCTGTGTCTTCAGTGAGGGACTCCTCTGTGGAGTCCATGTGCTATCTATTACATGAACTTTTCTGTTGGACTTCCTCAGTGGGAGAAGCTGGGGAAGACAGCTGAAAAGGGGTTTCCTGTGGGAATATATCCTGAGGCCCTTGTACCCGGTGTCCACTCGGTGCAACTTTTGAAACCAGTGTACCAGAGGAAGGCAGAGGGATAGACAGTCCAGTATCACCAGCAGCAGTGAAAGCCTTCTCCATCAGTTGGAAGGCTAGTCCACCTGAAGAGGAGTGAATGTCCAGGACAGGGGTCACCCCTCCCCTAGGCGGCTCGGCCTGCTGACCCGGAGTCCCCGGATGGCTGTGAAGCAGCAAATTACACGTGTCACAACTGACATCCTGGGTCATAGCAAAACTTTCCTGCCACAAAGGCAACTGCGGTTCCTTAGTGAGATCCATAAAGGGAACCACAGAAGGGGAAGACTGTGCTATATCCATGGACTTCAAAGGCAATGAAGGAGGAGAATATGAAGGGGTCTTTGGAGATGGGTGATCACCTCCCAAGGAAGGATAGCTCCTGGGGGGTGGGATACCTCTGGCCAAGAGCACCTGATCCACAAGACGCAACACATCGTGTTCAGAAAGGCTTCTACTGGACTTCACGGAGACTGAGGGAGAAACAGGCCTGTCCACAGAAGAGGCAAACTCGGTGCCCATCTCACCAGTCTGCACCGAGAACAATGGTGCCGAGAAAGACTGGACTACGGGTGTCTGCACTGAAGAAGTCATCAGTGCCGAGGTCACGGTCTGCACTGACACAGGGATCAGTGCCTAAGTGATTGTTGGTACCGAAGCTGGAACAGACAAAACTGGAGTCAACAATAGAGGTGTCGGTTCAGAGAAAGATGTCGGAGCTGATGTGGTCAAGGTCTGCGCCGACTGAGCGGTCGGTGCCAATACAGTAGTAATAGTCTGAACTGAGGAGCCCCTCAGTAATGAAATACTGAAGGCTGCAGGAGAAGACTGAGCTGAGATCACTAATGGAGCCGAAGGCCTTGGTGCCGAAGGTCTAGGCACCGAAAGCACTGGGGCTGACTGAGTGAGCTCCGGAGCTGAAACTTTAGCCTTTTTAGGTTTTGGTTGGCGGGAGTCCCCAGCTGGGGATGAAGGCAAAGATTTAGCCTTGGTAGGAACATCCAAAATTTTCTTATGGACTCTAGGAGGGGTTGAGGCCTCTGACCCAGAAATAGCCTCTGAAAAGGGAGATTTTAGAAGTCCCTTCAGCAACAACTTCTTTTTCCTTTCTAACAAGGTTCTATTAGAAACATTTTCACAGATAGTACAGGGCGGGTCAACAGATAAGTGGGATGCCCCCAAACAATAAACGCACAAAGAGTGTGCATCAGAAGTAGGTAATTTGTGTCCACAATCAGAACACCGTTTGAACCCCGGACTACCTTTCTTATCTGCCATGATAGAAAAAGTAGATAGTAGAAAAGGGTACCAGCAATGATGCAAAAGAATACCTGAAGGTATGAAAAAAGGAAGATTACCAACGATGGTAAGTGGAGAAATACCCCGCGGTAAAAAAAGTAGAGAAAAGAGAAGAAAACTCAAGAAAATATGGTCGCTAGATGCGATAGGGTATGAGACAATGAAATAGAAACTTTTTTGACAGAAAAAGTAATATAAATGACTATTTGACAACAAATAACTATACTTAGCTCAAGAGAAGCAGCTTGACATGACTGAATGGCAATGCGGCAAATGAAATCTGAGGTAACAGGGAGAGGGGGGATTATGGGTAAGAGTTTAGCTCGAGAGTTTGAAGCTGAAGTGAGCTTGGAAAATGACCAGCTCGGTTCCGAGGTCGGAACCGATACCCATGCATAAGGAATGAACGAGGATTAACAATATCAGATCATTCATTAGAGTCTCCTTGATGATTCTCTGCTGTTTAAACATGTTTTAGTGTCTCACTGCTATTCTTCTGCTCTGTTAAACATTCTCTAGTGTTTCCCGCCAAAATTAGGGTAGCAAGATGTTGTAACATAGTCCAGATACAGGTTTGCTGCATCTGCATCTGTTTGTAGTGGTTGTTTTTTCTGACCACATTTTTCCAGGCCATCTTTGATTGGAAGGGGTCTTTCTGCACTCTAGAGAGAGGAGTGTGCAGATTGGAATCTGTCTGGTGTAGAGTGGTTGGTCTAGGGCTTGGAGTAAACATCCTCATTGGTCCTTTTGTACCTTTTTAAAGTTTTTTTCAAGTTTTTACCTTCTGGTATTTAAGTCTTGGGTTTCAGTAGGTTTCTGCTTGTTTGTACCAAGCTAATCTGAAGTGGGCTACCAGCCACAACTATGAACTGAGATACCAGATGACTAGAAGCTTTTGAGCTTCCCAAAAACCATAAGTTGCCAGTTTTTGTTTTGTTTTGTTTATTTATACTATTTACTGCTCTTTTTATTGCCTGCCACCTACTTTTATAGTGTATTTAGTTACTGTGTACTAAACTACACTGTTGTACTGCAATTGTCTGCCTTACTGTGTCTGTTAAATTGTATTTTATTGCTGTTTTCACTGTTTACAAGGCTCTTTTTTGCTAGTTTCACTGTTTATGTATTTGCTTGTACTTTTCACTGTTGCAAAGCAATCTATTCTGCTTGTTCTGATTTTCCCACCAAGCAGTGTTAAAATAATTGATTGTTAGCTGTTTAAAATATTCTTTAGAGTCCCCTTGCTGATTTTCTGCTGTTTTAAACATTCTCTAGTGTTTCCCACTGAAACTAGGGCAGCTAGTAGTTGTAGCAAAATCCAGATATAGGTTTGCTGCATCTGGGGCTGTTTGTAGTGGTTATTCCGAACATGTTTTCCAGGCCACCTTTATTGCAAGGGGGCTTTCTGCACTCTAGTGAGAGGAGTGTGCTGATTGGAACCCAACTGGTGAAGGGTGGTTGGTCTAGGGCTTCCAGTAAGCATCCTCATTGGTCCTTTTGAACCTTTTTAAAGTTTTTTTCAAGTTTTTAGCTTCTGATATTTAAGCCCTGCATTTAAGCAGGTTTCTGTTTGTTTGCACATCTTGCAGCACCACTCACTGCTGTGTAATTGTCAGCCATAGTTGGACAAATAAATTCAACAATTTTTCCCTTAGATATAGCTGTAGCACATTAGTGTTGCCCTCATCCTTAGTACTTTCCTGGTCAAAGAAATACTGATAGTGAGCTGTAACCTATTAAACCACCAGCAAAAAATACTCAGCAGAAATATCCATCCACTGTGCTCCTCCTTGATCGATCCTGACAAACCCCCCTTTGTGATAACAGCTTTCGACCTAGCATTATGGACAGTTGGACTACCCTTGTTTCTTCTGCCAACTTTGTTGACTTGAGTCTCTTGAGGCAGTGTAGCAATTGCCTTGTGTACACTGACAACCCTCTGCTAATAGTAGAGTGTGTGAGAGATGTATCTATACCAAGAATCTTGAATCCATGCTCTCTCACACTCAAAACAGTAAAATTAAAGAGGTTGTCAACCCACCCACCCACCACTACTCATGCACATAGTACTACTACTCATACACAGAGTATGCATCACAAACAAAAATCAACATATGCAGAGGTTCTCTCAAAGAACTTAATGAAACACCAGAAACCTCCAAAACACAAGACTGCTACAACCAACACAGTTTCAACAGTCCCATGACATCTACTAATACCACTGTCTAATCTACCAAGCCTATAAGGAGTAACACTCAGAAAAAAACATTTTTTTTCTTATCACTCAATAATGAGACACATGGATATCCCACTCACCAAGCTGGACAAGGAGAAAGTCATGGTCAGTTGCCTATCTGGTGCCAGGATTCATCAGATCACACATGCACTCAGGTTCCTCAGCAACAAGTACCATTATGACTCTGCTATAGTTCATGTTGGAGTGAATGACCTGAAACATACCTCACTGGACTATATGAAGAGAGACAAGATTGTGCTCTCTGAGTATGTGTCCCAGGCAGGTATGTCTCTAGCCTTGAGCAGCATACTACCCTCATCTAGAATGATGTCACAGTATAAAAAAAATTACTGATTTCAAAAATTTACTTAGTTTTTGGTGTCATTCAAAGGGATCCAGTTCCTGTCAGACTGGGAAGTAGTGATTGACAAATCTCGCTGCTTTGCCAAAGATGATTTGCGCCTGGCACCTCTAGGCTTTCTACTTCATAAGAAGTCAAGAGACAAAAGCACTGAATAAAGATTTTTGCATGCTAATCCTTGTTCTTTTCCTGGTTGGCTAATTATGTGGTTTTATCAGTTTTGTTATAAGCTACCATTTTCAGATATTGTGGTGTTTTTTTTTAATGCAAAAAGTTGCTGTGCAAGCAAAAACCACGGAAAAGCACCCCCCTCAACCTCAACAGGCAAATAAGACAACTTGTCAAATCTTCTAAGGGCTTCATTGTGAAAAACTTAGCAAGCACAGCCATGGATAACCATAAGGCCTTTTACAGCTAAGTACATAGCCTAAAAGGTAGAATCCAAGTATGTGCAGAACTAGTGACCAATGGTATCACACACACTGACCCTACAAACATAGCAAACCTGTTAGCAGATAGGTTTGGCAAAACCATCACTCCCTTATCCCATAAACCTTCCCCCAAACTCCACACCACCCTACATATCTGAAGAGCAGGCCATCAAAGCCTTGTCCAAGGCAAAAAACACAGCCTATATGGGACCAGACGGCATCCCAGGCTATTTTCTAAACAGGCTAAAACATGAACTAGCATCAACATTAAGTACTATTTTAATTATAGCCTAACCACTTGCTTTGTTCCTGTGGAATGGAAAGCAGCAACAGTTATTCCCCTCCACAAAGGTGGCCTAGCAACAGACCCAGGGAGTTAAAGACTCATAAGCCTGACCAGCCTCAATTGTAAAGCTATGGCGCTCTCCAAACCCTGGATCCAACCCAATTCAGCTTCATCAAAGGCAGATCCTGCCTGTTAAATCTGGTGGATTTCTTTGAAAATGTGACCAGGGCCATTGACGAGGGCAAATCTGTGCGCACAGCATTCCTCGACTTGGCAAAGGCTTTCAACACAACCCCACATTCAGGCATTACTGATAAACCTAGCAAACTGAATATAAACCCGTTTGTTGTAAGATGGGCTGCCAAATGGCTCACAAACCAGACACACACTATCAAAGTGGGTGACTCCACATCAACCAGAAGATCTGTCACCAACGTGGTGCCACAGGTGTCATTGGTGGGCCTCCTACTGTTTGGTATACACTTCTCAGAAGTTCAGATCAAAACTAAAGGGTTGTGGCTGAACAAGTTTGTGGACAACTGCAAACTGGGTGCAATTACTGAATCACCAAATGATGTCAGTATACTCCAGGAGGGTCTTACATAGACCAACAACTGGAGTCTTAGTCACGGTCTCAAAATGAATGCAAAGAAATGCATCATCATTGCCTTTGGCACAAACAATGTCCCTTTACACTGTCAAATCAACAACAATACCCTAAGTACCCACAAAGTGGTAAGGGATCTGAGTTCACAATTTGACTGCAACCTTAACTTCGACCACCATGTGTCTAGTGTCTAGGAAGGCTTTCTATGTAGCACACTTGACTAGTAAAGGCATCAACTTGAGAGCAAAAGAGGCTATAACCCCTCTATACTTGAAACAAATCCAGCTTGTAATTGAGTATAATACCCCATTCGATATGCACCATACAATGCACCTGCAGCAAATGGACAGACTTCAGTGGTTTCTAACAAAGAAGATCAAAGGAATACAGCATGTGCCTTACGCAGACCGACTAAAGTCCTTGTCACTTTACTCTATATCAAATAGACTTCTTAGGGGAGATTTATGCTTTGCTTACAGAGCAATCTCATACCCAAACCTAATGAACCTGCTGCATATCCATAAATCAAACAGGACTACAGCTACCCACTCCAGGGACCTAAATATGGTCTGAGACTTAAATAGTGCATACTGGCAGGACAGATTTGTCTCCCATTGACTACTGCCTCTTTGGAATAGGCTACCAATTCATGTGAAACAGAGCACCTCTATGACACTGTTCAAGAGATACCTGGATGAGTAGATGGGGCACTATAATTCTTACAGGGGATAGCACCCACAACCCTTCTGAACATGGGTAGTCATTGCTAAATGCAGTCTTGGGTACTGACTAGCATTTCTATGGTATTACATTGGAATGTAATGGATAGGCTTGAAGTGACCCCTGGGGCAATAACCTAGTAATCTCCTATGATGCTATGTTCCTAAGAAAAAAAGTCATATTACTAGAAACACTTTGACTATAATGATGTATCCGCATTGTCAAATACTGAAAGGAATAAAATAACAAGAATTAAAATATAGCAATAAAATTCTGCAGAACAGTATAATCTTCTAAATGGTTTGTGGGGATTCTTATAAAACACAATGCACTGTGGTTTCGTTCATTTGTAGTCTGATTTTCAGCTTCCCTGTATTTTTGGCAGGCTAAGTGAATGTGTTACAATCTGAAAAACAAAATCAGTTCTGAAAAAAATCCTCACTATTGAGTTCATTCCCATAGTGGAGAGAGTTATGAACCTTGTGCCCTCTGCACTTAATGTATCAGTGACTCAGTATACTATTGTATATTAATAAATAATACAGTGTTAATACTGAACATCATGGTGACTCAATAAATAGAGTTTCTGTCTGATAGCTAACAATCCAGATTGATTCCTGACCTATAGTTATTGTCTGGGCACAGACAATATGTTCTCCCCATGTCTGCACAGGTATCCCTCTTGGTGCTCTGATTTCATCCCTCTGTTTGATGAGATACTAAGTTATGGCTTTAACCCTCTATGCCAATGGAGCTGGTGGCAGGAGAGAGGAGGTATTGATGGTCAGAGGGTCAAGAAAGAGAGAAAGAAACAGAAAAATAAAATAAAATAAACATGATTTTTAATTGTAGGATCAACTATCACATGAGGAAATCCAGGCCTACATGCTGAAATAACAGAAATATGTACTTGCATTGAAAATCAAACAGAACTAACTTTAAATAGGTAGATTAATTAATTTAACAGTCTTGGAAATAGGCAATTAATTTCCTTGTGTTTTTACCCATACTTAAATTCAATAAAATTTTCAGTGTAAGAAGTTTGTGTATTAGACCAAAACGTATCAACTTAGACAAAGAAAAAGCCTTTGATTCCCTCAACTGGGAATATCTATTTAAAACTTTAGCATTATTTGAATTTCCTCCTCCCTTCATCTTATTACTAAAAAACATATATATTAATAACTAAGGCTCTTGCTACCCCCATAGTGCCTTTTTAGGCAAGGCTCAAAAGACAAACCCACCTCCATAGGTATCACAAGGGATAAGAAACTAAGAGTAATGCTACTCAATGCCAGAAGTCTAAACCTCAAGATGCACGCACTCGAAACTCTCCTTAGCATGGAGAACATCAATATCTGTGCAGTAACAGAAACCTGGTTCAGGGCGCCCGAGAGCACCCCAGCACTACCAGGTTATACCTCATACCATGCTTTTCGGCCCCAAAACTTGGACCGAACCACAAAAGGAGGGGGAGTATCGATATTCATCAAAGATACCCACACCTCCAGGTTGGTGGCAAAGCACGAAGCATCAGAGACTATCCATGTGCAACTAACAGTGGGTAAAACTGCCTTCCAGTTTATAGCCTGCTACAGACCACCCTCCCAAACCCAGGAACCCCACTCGGCCTTCCTGAGAACACTGGAAAATATGAAGGTCTCTCCAAACACCATTATATTGGGCGACTTCAACTACCCAAACATAGACTGGGAGCATTACTCTAGCTCCAACACCCTAGCCCAAAGGTTCCTAGAATTTATAAACTCAAATGCTATGGAACAACTTGTTACCACTCCCACAAGAGGGAAAACATACTGGACCTGATCATCACCAACATGGGGACTCTATGCTCCAGACCAGAAGTGAATCCCTCACTGGTAAGATCAGACCATAAACTAATCTCACTGGATATTCACATCCCGACCCCACCCCCTGCCCAGAAAACCACAGTGAAAAACTTCTCTAAAGCAAATTTCACACTCCTCAAAACCGAGGTGGAATCCTTCAAAGCCCCCGGGCCTGTGGAAAATATGGCCCAGACCACAGAATCCTTTATAAACGCATTCTATGAACACCTTCAGGAATGCATGGATCATCGATCCCAAATAAAACCAAGACCCAATCCTCCAAAGGCAGGCGTCCTGTCTGGTGGACCCCAGCCATAAACAAACTATACAATAGAAGGAGGAAGCTACTAAATGATAGAGCAAAATCCCAAAAAGGGAAGGCATCACTGATCAGTATTAACAAAAAACTACGGGCACTCATAAAATTGTCTAAGGCCAGCTTCGAGAGAAAAATTGCACAGGACACTAAGGATAATCACAAGGCTTTCTTTAGTTATGTTAGGAACCTGGGTGGTAATTCCCAGATATGCTCAAAATTAGTCCAAAATGACAAAAAATACACTGAACCCACAGACATTGCCAACATCCTAGCTGACAGGTTCAGCGCAAACTTCTCCTCCCCCACCAAAAGGGCAAATATCTATCCCAGCAGAGTGCTGCCCCCCTGACATCTCAGATGCTCAGGTAAGAGCCGCCCTCTCCAAAGCAAAAAACACAGCATCAATGGGACCAGACGGTGTCCCGGGCTGTGTCCTAAATGAACTCCAAGAAGAGCTAAACCCAAACATAAAACTACTGTTCAATCTCAGCCTTACTACAGGATATGTGCCCAAAGAGTGGCGTACGGCAACAGTGGTCCCTCTCCATAAAGGTGATGCCTCGATGGATCCTGGAAACTATCGCCCCATAAGCCTGACTAGCTTGGTCTGCAAAGCTATGGAAAGGATCATCATGGACCTCATAAATAAAGATATTGGGGACCTACAGACACTGGATCCTACCCAGTTCGGCTTTGTTAAGGGCAGATCCTGCCTCTTAAACCTGGTTGATTTCTTTGAAACAGTCACCAAGGCCATTGATGAGGGGAAGGTGGTCCACACAGCCTACCTGGACCTCGCAAAAGCCTTCGATTCAATACCCCACTCGGGCATTATAGATAAGCTCACCAGCTTAAATATAAACCCCTATGTCACTAGATGGATTGCAAACTGGCTCAAGGACAGAACCCACATGGTTAGAATTGCTGGAGCCATGTCAGACTCCAAACCAGTTACAAGTGGTGTCCCACAAGGCTCAGTCCTGGGACCTCTCTTGTTCGGTATATATTTCTCGGAGGTACAGGCCAACATGGAAGGACTGTGGCTGACCAAGTTCGCAGATGACTGCAAACTGGGCACCATAATCGACTCTCCAGCCGACACAAGCATACTCCAAAAGGGCCTCATAGAAACAGACAACTGGTGCCAGAGCCATGGCCTCAAGCTAAATGCCAAAAAGTGTATAGTCATCCCCTTGGCAAAAACAAAGTGCCCACAAATTACCACATAGGTGGTAATCCATTAAGTACAGAAGAAGTAATTAGGGACCTGGGAACCCAAGTTGATAGCAATCTCTCATTTGACAACCACGTGGCCAAAGTGGTTAGAAAAACATTTTATATAGCCCACCTAATCATGAAGGGATTCACATCTAGATCAGGGAGGTCATCGTGCCTCTTTACTCATCCCTCATCAGGTCCATAATTGAGTACAATGCCCCTTTTGGGATGTACCTTACCAGACACCTGCAGCAACTGGAAAGACCCCAAAAGTACCTCACCAAGAGGATCAAAGGGCTCAAACAGATGCCATATGCTGCCCAGTTAAAGAAACTCCAGCTCTACTCAGTGGCATACCGCCTGTTCAGAGGCGATCTGTGCCTGACGTATAAAGCCATGTCCAACCCGGAATTAATGGACATGCTGCACCTCAGAAAATCCAAATCCCATCGAGCTACGCTTGAGAGACTTGAACCTCAGCACTGAAATAAATAGGACATGCTGGAGGGACAGATTCATAACCCAGAGGCTCCCTTCACTCTGGAATAAAATCCCAGTCGAGGTTAGGCAGAGTCCCTTATTGACTCTCTTCAAGAGGAAGCTTGATGAGTGGATGGGAGATCGTAGGTTTACCCCGGGTATCACTTCTGTGTCACTGTTAGACAGAGGCACAGTATACTAACCTCGAAAAAGGGCATAGCAAAATAAATTTAAAATGGGTGGCGAAAGCCAAACACATTCTGGCTAGGCTTATAAATGCCCTAGGGCAGATAGCCTAGTATGAACCTATGAACCTATGAACCTATGAACAAGTAAATATGAATTTCCCATTAAACACGGAATGAAAGTCATTCCTAATCCAATAGATAAAGATAGATCTATTGGATTATCACTCATACCTTTAACTAACAATATCAACTAAGCTCCATATGTTAAATTATTATATGGAGAATTTTCTTAAAAAGAGATATGAAAGTCTATATTATTGTTCTATAGTATTTTATGTATCAGGATGGAATGTTAGTAGTGTAAAGTATTATTATGTTGACTTTAGAAAATATCCAATATTTAGTTACCCTTAAGAGATCCCAAACATGTCAGATATGTCATTTTGGATAAATTAAATGCAACAGAGGAGCATACACTAAGCCAACAACAAATAGATTATTACTAAAATAATTTGACTAAAAGGACTCTGCAGCAGACAATGAGTGATTACCAATGAAATATGAATTTACTGTAGGTGTACTGTCTTCCTTTACTTTCCCACGCTTCAGCTCACCAACTTCAAGTTACACTTATGAAAAGACATGGCTTATCAGTGGTATCCTGACTCTGAGTAGAGGCGCCCTACATTCTAGTGTGCAGTGCTTTTACATATTTATATATTTACAAAGCAGAGTCTAAGAATGAACTATGATCACCCTGACAAATTCCATCCTGCATAGGGCACCTCCTGCTTCCAGAATGGGTAATCACATCAGGTCTAGAATGAATGTGAAGGTACCTATATGGTAATCAAGACTTACCTTAGGTAAGTATTAATCAAATAGTATTTAGAGCATCTTAGAGAGTTCTCGGGGCAGTTAGAGTACTTTTAAGCCTCTCCTCCCTTGACCAAAAACAGAGATGTCCCTTCCCTTTATTTCCCTTGTTTTAAATCAGTACTAATAAAAGAAATTCAGCAAACATAGGTAAACAGAAATAACATTCAGTAGTCCGTCTTGAACATGACTCACAATCCATTAAACAAGTCAGTGACTAACATCACTTTAGTAAACATTATAAAGACAAATTAGAAATAATTTCCTAGCTCTTTAAATTTTCTGATAATGCAAAATTTAACAATAAGCTATTTTAACTAAAAGTATAAAGCATTTCAATTTTTCCTTGCATTTCTACTGATATTGTAGTGTCAGTAGCTGTCTTTGAAATTTGTACAATACTTCACTTCTTCAAATCATTCCTTTTTCAATTCAGGTTTTGTTAAAACGGCAACAATATTTCAAGGGCACAATTAATATTTAGACAGATTTTTCAAATAAATAACTTGTCAGTTGCTAATTGAGTTAGTTTAGAATGTATGGCTAGTGCAAATTTGGCATGTTGCAAAAATAATATGTATTTTTCTGTGTGCCTAGAGACTGTCATATGCAAGTGACATATATAATGTAGCATATATAGAGCAGATAGCTTATGGATTAATTAGGCAGTTTCATTTAAATTCACAAGTAATTTGGGGACATTTCAGTTGAGTTTCCAGGAATGTGTAGTCCAATGTGAATAATTGAGTCCACTTTTCCTCATAAACGTATGTCACAATTCATTAAACAAAGCAGAGTCTAACATCTGTTTAATAATCATTATAAAGACAAAGAATAGTAATTTCCTAGCTCTTCAAACTTTCTAATATTGCATAATGTTGACAGTAAGCTATTTTAAATGGAAGACTAAAACATTTCAATACTTCCTTGTGAGTATATATTTTTACTTTTACTGTAGTGCAAAGAAGTGTCTTTGAAATCCTGTGCATTACTTCTTTCAAGTCATTCATTTTACAGTTCAGATTATATTTTGTCAAAATGTCAATAGCATTTCAAGGGCACATTTTAATATTTAAACTGATATTTTAAATCAACAGCTATCAGTTACCAAGTGAGTTTGTACAGAGTGTGAGGTAATTGCAAAGATAACATGTTGCAAAAAGTAATATGTATCTTTTCATGTGCACTACAGACTGACACTTTCAAGTAATGTATAAAATGTTACTTTTACAGTGCCGACAGCTTGTGAAATCAGCATGTTAAACTGAGCAATACTTTTTAATCAAGCAGCTACATTTAAGTGCACATGTAGTTTGGGAACACTTCAGTTGTGTTTCCAGGAATATGTAATTCTAGGAGGATAAATCATAAAATATTACAAATAGTCCTATTATGTATTTATTTTACCTTGCTTAGGTTGTTTTTCATTTTAATAACTAAACAACATTACTTTTTCTTATTATTTATCTGTGAGGCTAAATGCACTTTGCAGGTTCACAGTGTCCTTAGAAACTGCAGCAGTTGTTTACTGTTGCTATGGCAATGCAAATAGAATGTGAAGAAAGCTTCACTTCTCTTGACCAACAGTACATTTTTCCCTCCTTTTTTTTAGATATTTGTGAATACTAAAAGGAAATAATTCAAAGGACATATGTACATGAATGGAACATTTCAGAGTTAATCACGAACATGTCCCCAATCCCAATAAGCATAACAGTGACTATCATTAATCTAATAAATATTGTAAAAAAAATTAAGTTCACTGTTCCAATTAGTCTATCTTAAAACTAGATTTTAGACTATTATTTATCTATGTATAGATAGTGAGTTATTAAATATATACAGACTATATTAGTATAGTAAATAGGAAAACATTTAGAAAGGGAGACAAGATGCAGTTAAAATAATAATGAGAAAAGAGAGAAGAGAGAGAACGAAAAGAGAAAGAAAAGAGAAAATACACATATACTATGTATGTTGATTTACAGTATAAATATTTTATGTGCTATATAACCCTCCTTCTGTGAAAGAAATGTACCCAGTTTTACATACCTGAGGTAATGTGAAAACTCTCATGTGCCATCTATTTTCAAAAATATATAGATAAAGATTCCAGTAGTTAGTTACATTTGTTTTAAAATTCCAAGCAGTAAAATTGGACCTTTAAAGTAATGTTAAAACAATTCATATCATAGTAGATGCTTTGAGAGATTTGGCTGTAACAGTATCAGTCTTTTGCTTCTCCTTTCTGACATCTGTCCAGACATTTGTTTCTTTTGTTATCTTAAGAGAAGGTGACATCCAGTCCATATCTTCTGATAAAGTAATCACATTATTAGTTTTAATAAATGAAGAGGCTTCCTCTAAGTCAATAAAAGTCCTCATCGCGTTGGCATACGGTATTCTTATCTTAGCTGGATATGCAAGTTTTGTGCCTTGACGTTATTTTGTTTCAGAAACATTATCATTGGCCACACTTTTTTCCTTTGTTCCATAATTCTAGATGAATAGTTGTTATCAAATCATATCAGGCTCTGTTTATATTTTAGAGGTGCCTTCCTCCAAGCAGATCTTAAAATCAGTTCCTTGTCCAACTATGAAAGAAATTTGATAATTATTGCCCTAGGAGGAGAGTTTGAGTTAGTGGCAGGTTTCCCAAGAGCTCTGTGTGCCATCACAATGCCAAAGGAAAGTCCTTCTTTTAAATTTAAAAAGTCAGGGATCCAGCTTGATAAAAAGAAAATAATACCCTCACCTTCTGTGTAATCCAAAAATCCTGATGTTATTTCTTCTCTCCCTATTTTCCAAGTCATCTACTTTATTAACCAGTTCCCCTTCCTTAAGCCTGCTTTCTAAGTCATTTAGAGAAACCGCTATTCATGTTATCCTTGTCTGGTGTTGTAGCATTTCCTTGAGGGTGTCAGCCTGTTTCTGACTGCCTGTTTTAAGATTTTCTAGGTTCTCTTTAAAATCATCCATCTTCAAAGACAAATCCTGCAGGGTAGATGCCATCTGTTGTAGTTCCTTCTTTAAGGCAGAATCCTGGTAAGAATTCCTTGAGTTGCTCATTTTAACAAGTGAATATATCTCCAAGCTTTTTGACAGAAAATTATTTGTAACACTTCACCAAAATTTATAATTATGTAAATTAGACCTTTATCTATAATATTTTACACTTTAAAGAAAAAAAAGAATATTTTTCCTGTCTTATTTAACTAGTTATATGGAGCTCTAAAATACTGCTGCTTTCAGTTAACCATTCAGCAGAATAGCCTTTTTTGAGAGATTCGAGTTAAGCTAAAACATCAAGCAGTAGTAGTAAGAAATATTTGTAAATTAAATGCCAAACAGTAGTAAAAATTTTCTTCAATTTTGTGAATAAAAACAGCTTCACGTTCTTTATACCAAAACAACAAATATTCATTATGATTAAAAATAGCTTCACTTCTTAGTAGCAAAACAAGAAATCTTTATTGGGTGAAACTTATATAAATCGGCAGATAAGCAATGTGCTTATGTAAAGAAACTAGAAATAAATCTTGTGTTTATACATATTTCAAGAACAAAGAAAAAAATCAACAATCTATTTAATTCTATAGAAATGGAAACATATAATTGTGATTGGTTAAAACTTGAGTATCTCTTAGAATATATATTAATATAGGTGGTTTTAATATTCCAAATATTATCTTGCTTCCAGCTTCTGTGTGATTGAATGGAGTGTTTGCAGCCAGGAAATTCAGTAGCAAAACTTAAATAAGAGAACTTTGAAAAACTGGTCTGCTATAAGATTTATAAATGCACCTATGAGGATACAGTAATTGGGCTCTGTGTGTTTGGTGTTTTTTTGTGGGTACATAAATGTGTACCATTAGGTGTTAACTATCTAATCAACTATATAGGCTAACTCATCTAAAACACATACTACACTATCCATTGTCTGTATGACTGGACAAAGAAAATGTAAGCGGGAAACCAGGAAGTAAAATGTGACTGGGTGAAAAACTGAAATGCTGGTCTGCTATGGGTCTTTTAACCAAACACCAGAGAGGACTTTGTCATTTGTATTGTGTGTGATTAGTACATTTTGTATAGAAACTAAATGTTGTTCTTGTTGGTGTTCAGCATGTTATCAATTAAATAATATAGTTTCAAATAAATAGAAGAATTTAAATAAGGAAAGCAACTCCAGTTAAAAACATCTCTGTATGTTAAAAATGAATAAATATAGCTTGTCTGCAGCATTTTCGCTCACACTTCTTCATATCTACCTCTCAGGTGGAACCTTTTAATTCAAAAGTGTGTTGGAGGGAAGCCGTCTAGCTTATCAGTGGGAAGTAGCCTATCTACCACAAAAGGAGTGGTTTCTGGCCCAGAACTTGTAGCTTATTGGCCGTTTGGGCAGTTTGTCCATCTCTTTCAACTTTCTGCTTTAAAATCCCACATTTGCGCTTGTTTCCCGCCTTTCTTGTAACTAGTCTAGTCCAGATATAGATTTGCTGTACTCAGGACTGTCTGTAAGCTTCTGAGTGGTGCCAAAGTCTGCTCTTCAATTTTTCCATTAGATATGCTAGTTCTCTCCTCTCCTACACTTTTACTAGCTTATTAGTTCAGCACTTCACCAGACTTCTTGTAGCAATTATTGTAGCACACAAAAGTGCTAACGCACTCAACATTCTACAAGGAATCAGCTCCAGTACTTATTATTAATGCCCACCCCTCCAGGCATGTCTAAAGGTCAGTTCCCTGTGCCTTCTCCTATTAACCTGGTGAACTTGGGCATCCTGAGACAATGTAGCAACTGCCTCATGTACACTGACAACCCTCTCCTCTTGCCTCCCAACACTCAGACTTGCGATGCACTTATATATCCAAATTGGAAGCCATGAACTCTCCAGCCAAGACCAGAACAGCTGGTCAAGAGGAGAAGATCAACACTTACACCACACCACATGGAACACATAGCCCTCCAGAACACACACCAGCACTGCCTCCACATAAAAACAAAAACCACACACTCACCTTTGCAGAGGCTCTTAATAAAAATCTGCCCAAACAGCAGAGAAGTCCAAGGCAGAAACCACCACACAACACAACACTAATCATGAGACACATAACTCTCCTAAACAGTGTGCCACTCAACCAAAGCCCCTAAGGCAAAACAGCATGCCCAGCACTCTAGTCATAGGTGACTGGATAGTGAAGCACACTGATGTCCCACTGACTAGGTTGAATAAGGAGAAAGTAGCAGTCAGCTGCCTGTCAGGTGCCAGGATCCACCACATAACGCATGCACTCAGGTCCCTCAACAACAGGTACAAATATGACTCTGTCATTGTACATGTTGGTGTGAATGACCTGAGACGTACCTCCCTGGACTACATGAAAAGAGGCATGGAGGACCTCTCAGAATATGTAGCCCAGGCGGAAATGACCCCAGCCCTGAGCAGCATCCTACCATCACCAATAATGATACAACAGTACAAGCAGAAAATGACTGATTTTAACAATTGGCTAAGTTTCTGGTGTCATTCTAAGGGGATCCAGTATCTGTATGTGTGGGATGACATGATTGACAGACCTCGATGCTTTGCCAGAGATGGCCTGCATCTGTCACCCATGGGCTTTTGGATACTGGCCAAGGCTCTTGCCACACCTATAGTGCCTTTTTAGGCAGTGCTTCAAAGACCAAATTACCACCATAACAGCTACAAACAAATGCAATATGAGGGTCATACTGCTCAACACTAGAAGTCTAAATCTCAAAATACACTTTCTCAAAGCACTCCTTAAAATGGAGAACATGAACATTTGTGCTGTAACAGAGACCTGGTTCAAGGCAGCAGAAAGCACCCCTGCACTACCAGGCTATAACTCATTCCACACCTTTCGTCTCCAGAACTTAGACCAAAGCTCCAAAGGCAGTGCTGTTTGCATATTCATAAAGGATGTGCACACCTCTAGACTGGTAGCCCAACATAACACATCTGAGATACTTCAGGTGCAGCTAACACTGGGTAAGACAGCGATTCAGGTCGTAGTCTGCTATAGGTCCCCAACCATGTCTCAAGATTCACACTCTGCGTTCCTAAGCACCCTGGAGAATATTAGGGTCCAACCTAACACTTTCATACTGGGTGACTTCAACTACCCCTCCATTAACTGGGAAAACTACTCATGTACCAATACACTTGCCCAGCATTTCCTGGAATTCATTAATTCCAGTGCCCTGGACCAGCTTGTTCTTACCCCCATTAGAGGTAGCAACATCCTTGACCTGGTCATTACTAACATGGGCGACCGTTTCACTACACCAATAGTCAACTTCTTCCTGGTTAGACCAGACCACAAACTAATCACCTTGGAAATTCACACCCCCACCCCCGGCAAAGGTAACGACCAAGAAAAACTTCTCCAAAGCTAATTTTGGGCTCCTAAAAACAGAGGTGGCTAACTTCACGACACCCATGCAAATGGAGAATAGTTGCATGACCGCAGAATCTTACACCAATGCACTGTACGAACACATACACAAATGCATGGATCTCGTCATACCCAATAGAACCAAGACACTCTCCTCCAAAAAAAGGAAGCCAATCTGGTGGTCCCCTGCCATAAACAAACTCTACAATAGAAGGAGGAAACTGATGTGGAATAAGGTAAAGTCCCAAGACTGGCAAAACTCCCTCATCAGCCTCAATAAAAAGTTGAGATCCCTCATCAAATCCTCTAAAGCTAGCTATGAAAGCAGAATTGCAGCAGATAGTAAAGGCAACCACAAGGCCTTCTATAGTTATGTAAAGAATCTCCATGGCAATACCCAGATTTGCTTTGAGCTACTGCACAAGGGTACCTCCTATACCGAGCCAAAAGATATTGCCAACTTACTGGCCGACAGAGTCTGTGCCAACTTCACCCCCCCCCAAAGGACCAATCACAATACCAGTAGATTGCCAGGCATCCAGTATTACTGCTGCACAGGTTAAAACAGCATTGTCCAAGGCCAAGAATATAGCTTCTACGCGACCTGACATTATCCCTGGCTGTGTTCTACATGAATTACAGAGTGAACTGGCATCTCACCTGTGTACCCTGTTCAATCACAGCCTCACCTCAGGCCTTGTCTCTAACAAATGGCGCACTGCTACAGTCATCCCTCTCCACAAAGTAGGAGCGACTACAGACCTTAGGAACTATCTCCCCACTAGCCTGACAAGTCTGATATGCAAAGCTAAGGAACACTTTGCCATGGACCTAATAAATAAGGATATAGGGAATCTCCAAACATTGGATCCTACACAGCTTGGTTTTGTGAAGGGTAGATCATACCTGCTCAACTTGGCTGACTTCTTTGAGTCAGTCACCAGAGCTGTGGATGAAGGCAAGGTGGTTCATACAGCCTACCTTGATCTGGCCAAGGCCTTTGATACCATTCCCCACTCAGGAATCATAGAAAAACTTACTAAGCTAGGCATCAAACCCTATATCACTAGGTGCGTTACAAACTGGCTCACAGCTAGAACCCGCAGTGTAAAAGTAGCTGACAGCAAGTCAGACTGCAGACCAGTCATGAGTGGAGTTCCACAGACTTCGGTCCTGGGTCCTCTCCTGTTTGGTATCTACTTCTCTGAAGTCCAGGCCAACACAAAGGGACTCTGGCTGACAAAGTTTGCAGATGATTGCAAGTCGGGAGCTATTATTAACACCCCAAATGATGTTGACATCCTACAGAAAGGCCTCACTAACCATGGCCTTAAGCTCAATGCAAAAAAAAATGTGTCGACATCCCCCTTGGGAAAAACCCGGTTCCCTTGAATTACCACATCGATGGTAGTTCACAGAACATAGAAGGCATTACGTGAGATCTGGGATCACAGGTTGACAGCAACCTCTCTTTGACCACCATATTGCCACTGTGGTCAGAAAGTCCTTCTATGTGGCACATCTCATTACTAAGGGTTTTGCATCCAGGAAGAAAGAGGTTATTGTCTCCCTGTACTCGTCCCTCATTAAGCCAATCATCGAGTACAATGCTCCATTTGGCATGTACCTCACTAGACATCTGCAACAACTGGAGAGGCCACAAAAGTACCTCACAAAGAGGATCCTAGGCCTTAAACACCTGTCCTATATGGAGAGACTCAAAAAACTCCAACTATTCTATGTCTCATATCGCCTACTTAGAGGCGATCTCTCCTTGACTTACAAAGCCATGTCTGACCCAGCTCTATTAAAAATGCTACATCTAAAAAATCCCAATCCGTCCACACCACATGCTCCAGAAACCTCAACCTCATTACAACAATCAACAGAACATGCTGGAGGGACAGGTTCATAACCCAGAGACTACCCATGCTATGAAATAGACTTCCCATACATGTTAAGCAGAGCACGTGACTGGCCCTCTTCAAAAGAAATCTTGATGAGTGGATGGGAAATAGAAAATTCACCCCAGGGATCACTCCAGTGGCTCTACTCGACAGAGGCACTGGGAACTAAAGTCGGGTGGCACGATGTCAGGGTAATCCTATGGGCTAGGCTTGTAAAGGCTCCAGGGCCATTATCCTAATGCACACCTATGAAAAGAAAACTTTTTGTGTACAGAAGTACAATAACTGATAACCAATTAATAATTAAAAAATAATAATAAATAATTGCAATCTCCACCAAAGTCAAATTAAAACAGGAGAGTTCAGCTGTCAATAATAAGTGTGGTGATGGAGTCTCCTAAGATTGAGAATGCTGTTTCTGGAAATCTGAGTGCTAAGTCCTGGTGGTTTACATGCTTCTAGTCTCATCTGCTATTCTAATTTGTGTTTTTCTAGTCTGTCATTTAATGATCCTTGTAGTTTTTCTTTTGGTATGTGATCTAAAATATGAAATTGGAATGTCTTGTGTCCAGGTTGATCTCGGTTGTGTTTAGCTAGTGCGTTGTCATTGTTGCTGTACCGGATGTCTGTAGGGTGTCTAGCAAATATAGTTTTAAATCTGTTGATAGTTTTCTCGAGAATAATCCAATTGTCCATTATAACTCTGCAGAGAATAATCCAGTTGTCCATTATAACTCTGCAGTCAGAGGAGTAAGTAACTGTCATGGATGTCTTTACATCCCTCATTGTAGTTTCTACTCCTGCTAGTTCTGTGGCTGTCTAATCAGGATTGGTGTTTTGTTGGAGGGAGATAGGTTCAAGCATCCTGAAAATGAACATTTTACTGTAGCCACGGGCGAGGAATTCTTTCTCTAGGTTTGCTATGTTGATATGCTTGAACCTATCTCCCTCTAAAAAACATCAACCCTGATTCTCAAGAATAACCTAATACTAAACAATATGTTACCAGAAAAACCTAGTTTCAACATTCAGACAAATGGGAATAGCAGACATTTTGTTAAAGAAATGAGCAGAATAACCACAGACTAACTCAACTCCCCGAAGGGTACATTCCCTTGTGGAACCCCCAACAGCAGTTACTGTAAGCACATGAGCAACAAAATGGGTTTTCAATGCCCTAACACTGACCGCTACTATCACAGCCAAGAGCCTGGGAATTGCATTTCAGAATCAGTAATTTACAGGGCACACTGCGCCAGATTCCCTGCCTTCTATATCAGAAAACCTATTAACAGACTTAAAACCATAATTGCTAAACACCCTACAGACATCCGGTACAGCTACAACAATGCACTAGCTAAACACAACCGAGATCAACTCGGACACAAGACATTACAATTTCATATTTTAGATCACATACCAAAAGAAGAACTACAAGGATCATTAAATGAAGTGCTTAACAAGTTTATCTTCCCAATTTTTGAGCACAATTGTGATGTTACATGCACTGCAAGTATGCTTATACACAGGTCAGCTTATAGTTCTCATTAGGAAACTATTTCTCTTCTATATTACTTATTAGTAAAGTGATAAACTGTAAAGTCTTGTCTTTTCCTTACAAGTCAGTCTGCTTGCATTACTTCCTTCCTTACTGAGATCAAAGAACAGTGACAGTGAAATCTCAGTTACTTCCATGACAACAGGGTGTGATAACACAGAGCACAGTAGGGGGAGGTCAAAAAGATTCTCTCCTCTTGCACTAATTGAGAAGCAGCTCATTGATAGTTCATCACCATGTCTCCAAATTGAACAGACAGTACTAAGGTTCTATCTACATTTTTGTATGCAAAGCCATGAAAGTATGGAAATTAATACAGCTTGCATGTTATAGCTGAACATGTGTCACATTTCCCGTGTACTGTGTATGCTCTCTCACTTTTGGCAACATCTGTGCTACACATGGTAAAAAAAGAGGCAAGGAATTATTTCTGTGCCTCCAATCATTGCTGCAGTCTTACTGGGAATTTGATATAAAGTACAATGCAGTTTCACAGCTTCATTCTAAGAATCTGTGTCAGATTATCGAAGTTCCGAAACTTTGAAATTCATATGGCTGACACCATATGATCGAAGTTTTGGAATTCAGAACATTAAAAAAAATAAAAATTAAAAAAAGTTTTTGCAGGAAGGCAATCCTCCTGCACCCCCCCCCCCCCCACACCCACTGCTAATTAAATATACCAACTTCGAGATTGCACTACATTGCAGAAAAGGGTACATTTCCCATTCCGCTCTGTACTGCAATCTCCGTTCAAAACATTTAAAGCTTCGATCATATGGTCCCAACCATATGACTTTTGAAGTTTTGAAACTTCAATAATCTGATAGAATTACTAGAATGGGATCACTATCAGCTTTCAGCAGTACCGTTTTGCTAACTGTGTGACCCATGTTACTTTTAACAGTGTGTTAGTTCTTCAAGTTCATAGTCTGTTGCTATAAAATGCAATGCAATGTCACAGTTCTGCTCCAGTAACATTCAGCTCCACTCTGTTATCACAGTTATGCCAACAGTGTGTGTCCTGTGGTTTAAATACTGTATTACCTTTCCAATACTATAAAATGCAATTCGATGTCACAGCTCCACCGGAGACTCCTCCTATCAGACATCTCAGAACAGTCATTGTCAGTGTGCTCTTTTGCTAACAATGGGAGTTCCATCTTTTTTTTTTTTATTTTCAAGCAGCAATACAAGATTAAATGATTAAATGTTAGTGTCTGCTGGTATTTAAAATGTGTTTTGCTTTGTCACAGGACCATTCTATAAGATCTAATTTAATAACATTGTGTGTGTGTGTGTGTGTGTGTGTGTGTGTGTGTGTGTGTGTGTGTGTGTGTGTGTGTGTGTGTGTGTGTGTGTGTGTGTGTTAATTCTTAGTGCAATGCAAAATGTCACATCTCTAGTTAGGACCCCACAAAATCACAGCTCCAGTCAGGGAGTTCTGTTCAAGTACTTCAGAATAGCACTTTTTAATAGTATGCCACTTCTCCTTTGCTATAAACTGCAACACAAAAATGGGACACCCTCATCCCACCCATGTCACAGCCCCAGTTAGAGAAGTACAGTTAGAGATTTCAGAAAATAACTTATCACTGAAGGGTGACCTTATCATGTTTGTAGGGGGACTGTGGAGGGGAAAGGGCAAGGAGTTGCTGGAATACAAAATGGGAACCCTGTTCCAGACGACAACTAGATTGCAGCCATCAAGCTACTAACAGAAGTTCCAAGCAGCAAACTGAAACTGAAAGGTGGCAACCACTGTTTTACAGTGTGTGTGTGTGTGTGTGTGTGTGTGTGTGTGTGTGTGTGTGTGTGTGTGTGTGTGTGTGTGTGTGTGTGAGAGAGAGAGAAAGAGACAGCACATGCACATATCATGTAAAGTTCTACATCTGAAAAAAGGAAAGAGACAAATATTTCAGACATTCTTTGCTAGGAAGCCAGAAGCATATTTCAGTACACCATTTCTTAACATATTACTTGCTATAAAAAGAAAGTACTATAGAGCAATTCATTGTACTGAAGGAAGAATTGGATTATTGATTAAAAGTAGTTGTTTTTTAATTTCACTATTTGCGTAAATGCCACTCTCATCCTGCCATGTGTTGATACCACGTCTTCTGTAGTCGGCTGTATCAGTAAACTGAGAATGGCACTTTCTGTACAAAGCTGGATGATCTGGTTGTTCTGGAGTCTGCTAAGAGAAAGACACATGCAGCATCATCAGTACAGTACTAAATAGGATACATTGTTACATCCTTTGAAAGTAACTGAATACAAAGAATGCTGCAGTATATTTGCTTACTTGCTTTATTTTTATGTTTAAAATAAATAACTGAAAAATACAAACAGTCTTTGGCATTGTAAGGCAACTGAATATGCATTCACATAAATGACAGTGATGAAAAGAGGCTGTGTCCTGTCCAATTCATCCTAAAATGCAGCTTGCTCAATGTAAAGCTGTGCCTCCAGTACCAGCCAAGCCCTTCCATCTGCCTCAGTCCTTTCCACCTTAATTTTTTGACTTACAGTCCATACTCCAGCTCCCATTCCAGAGTTCCCCATTATGGTTTGTGAAAAGAATCACCTGTACTTGTATTTAAAACTTTTCATCTCTATTTGCAACCTCCAATCTCACCCATATTTTATCATCAGTATATAACTAGACCGATGATATTGGTTCAGCTCTGAAAAAAGTGTCTGTGCCTAGTAGGTTTTAATCAGTTAACAAATCACTAAGAATAAAATGAATAAATCAAAATTAATTTACCTTGTCTACCCTTCTTCACAGGCTATGATGGATCAAGACACGTCCCTTTGTCTTTCTTTTCCTAACGGTTAAGCATATGTTGACCCTTAACTTAACCATGCAATCGTGTTTGCATACTGTCAGAATTATTTATGACACCAACATCTGGAATACTTCAAACTTAAATTCTGTAGAGGAAGCCCCTGAATCTCATTTCATTATTCTGTTTGTGGCTCACCTAGAACTAGTAAATTAGAAAGATTCTCTTAAACCTCTCAAATGCAAACTACTGATTAGTCAGTCTACCTCTTTAATGAGCTTAACTACTGCATCCCTGAAATGGGCTGAGTTACTTATGTCTTGGGCATTAATACCACACCTAGGTCTTCCTTTGTTTCTGATTGCAGGATCTTGTTCCTTCCAGAATAATTAGCTTTTTAAGGAGGGGGTCAGGGTTTTAACTACAGAACTGAAATGCCTGTACTGAAATGCCAATTAGATTTAACCTCAGCCGACATTCATCTAACCACTGTGGAGATCTCACTACAAAAGAACACTAGTGCCCTTGCCTTCCACTCACTGCTTGGTATCTTTTACAATCAGAATTAACAGAAGCAGAGGTACAGAAACATGGCCAAACAGTATATCAAGGCAACAAAACTCAGCATAAAAAGTAAAATCTTTAATGGTAAGTGCTTTCACACTAAAAGAGTGCTTCATCAGACCATGGAGTAAACTAAAAGCAGGTTTATATCCGAACAACAATCACATATCAATTAAGTAAACAACCAATCACAACAGAGCATATCAATTAAATAATAAATCATGTAAACGTATCTTGGATTATTAAATTGCAGGTGGATAGATACCCTGGAATTAATGGAAGGGTTTCCCTGAGACCGGTAATGAAGGAGAGAGATTTATTTAAGTTTAAATGATTTATTATTTAATTGATAGGTCTGCTGTGGTTGTTTGTTTACCTGTAGGGAACATTTATCCCCAGGTCTTCACTGAAAATGGACATTTATTACCAAGTTGGACTTTCCCAGTAAACAAATGTCAGTAAACAAAACATGAAAGTCTGATTCTATTCTGCTCAAATGGCCTATCATTGCATTCTACTGAGATGGAATGTAAGATGCCCTAAGGGTTAGACCTGACTCCTTTGTCAGATACCAAGTTTCCTTTGCCAGCATACACTAAAGAAAAGAATGGGTCTCCTCTAACTTGTTGTACCCCCATGACTGTTGTGCTGCCTATTTGCAGAGTCCCTGGTTGCCACAGATGTTTGAATGTTTTTTTTTTAATTGCTAAACCTACAGCTCTTATCTACTTAATATGGATGTGCTTTTACCTCTGTGATTTGTTTCAGAACACTTGAATTCTGATTTTCCCTGAGTAGGCTCCAGAGACTATAGGAAGTGTCTGTCTGGGCCTTCCTTGAAAAGGAAACTGAGATTCACCTACTGAACTCTTCCAAAGAGTTCTTTCATTATACAAGCCGTTATGGAGATGGGACTCTGCAGGGACTGGGCATGCTGACCTGATTTGTTCTGTAGGTATCATTGCAGTTTTTTCATGTGAAATTTTGCCAAGGGGATCATGAGGACTAAAGATGCCATGTAACTCATGGTCCTGAAGTATTCACTTACAGTAATCTGATTATGCCATTGTATGGTATTGAAATTTGAAGTAAAAAAAATGCACATAGTATGAGGGAACGAATGCCATTTGAGCTTTGTGGCCAAGTGGGTTCTCAGGAACTGGATCTGTGAGGATAGAGTCGGGCAAATTTAGAGACAGCTCCAGAGTCTAGAAGTAGGCCAAGGTGAACTGTGGGGCAGACTGTATTTCTTCTAACATAACAGTCTAAATGAGGCAGTCAAGCAGTTAAGGTTAGGTATGACTGTCTTTGGTCAAACAGTATGCAGTTACTGGACCCCAGCACGTTGTAAGCATCTGTGTGCAGCAGACAAACCAAAAGGCAAGAAGATCAATTGGAAATGGACACACTCCTCTTTGAATCTCGGGTACTGTCTGCACATTTATGCATTCCAACTATGGGTATGTGGAGATAAATGTAGGTTATATACTTACCAGAACAACAGACTTAGTAAGTCTGTATCCATACATTGGAAACAGATGGACTTGCATACCTTTCAAATGGCCAGATTTTCACATCATATTTTTGGTATGGTTCATAAAATTTGTAGTTTTATGGAAAATCAGAGAGGACTGAAGTCATTAAACAATGACAGTCATTTGAGTTTCAGACTTCATATTCTTCAGAAAATGCAAGTCAATACAAAGCCTGTTACTCTAGCAACTTTCTAAGCTTATAAGAGCAATAATTAAAAACTGTCCCTATTTTGGGACCTTTGTCTCCCCAACTATTTTGGCTTTGTCTAGATTTCTTGCATCAAGAGGTTGACAGATTTGTATACTGGTCACCAAAGGTGCCCTTTACATGGCAAGATCAAGACTGAGCTCTCCCCTTACCCCTGATCCACTGCTCCTATGTAGCTTTCCAGGACTGAGTAAAACCATCAAGCATCACATAAGGAGGAAGACTTACTATCCAGGAATGATATTCAATCCATAACAGGAAAATTTAGCACTCATTCAGCCAATAATAGGCAACTGATGTTCCACAAAAATCTCTCCAGAAAGGACAATTTGGAGGCAGATAGTTGGTTATGTTGTTTCTAGTGTATGGACAGAGACCAATTAAATATATTATTCTTTTTGCAACCTTGGGGATAAAGGAAGGATTGGTTCTAAGTATGATCTTGCCCTTATGGGAAAAAAATATATATGGGAACTTGGGTGAAAGGGCTTACAGCTCAGAAATTCACCTAACAGAAGTGATAGTCATGAAATGTAGTGCTTTACAGAACAAGAACTTAAGTTCAACACTATCAGCAGGTTAAAAAAGTGTGTGTGTGTTGGGGGGGGGGTTTAAAGAGAGTTTCTCCAGTACAACATTTAAGTTCCATGAAGGTGTGAGATTAAGCAAAGTGGTCTGGAGTAGAAGACTTTTTATAAAGGCTAGTAAAGCTTCCGGGAAGCTAAGAAAGATGACAGAAACCCTTAGTGATGGGGCAAAATCCCAGTCAAAATGGACAACTGATGGGAGAATAACTAGATCCTGAATGAAACAGCTCTGCTGTTAAAGTTAAAATTGCACAAAAAGGGTCTATTCCTTGCCTGTTTGCCCATACAGAAAACATTGACCATTTACCTTGGCAAATCTTTCTTGTGGAAGGTTTCTGAAAAGTAGTGAGGAGCTGTATCACCTGGGTCAGGAGTTCAGGATCCCTTAGCCATCACTGGTAGTGGAGAAACCAATCAGTTAATTGTAGTAATTGGATGTTTGGGTGAGGATGACTGGACATGTGTGATAGTGGTTGAGGGTGTTATGGTAGAAGAAGAGGTTTTGTTTCTTAGATGAAGACAAAGCAGGGGAAAATAAATCTGGCAGGTCTGTGAGAATCACCTTGGCTTTGCATATTTTGGCTTTCAGTAAAAATCTTTGTATGAGTGGAACTAGAGAGATGGCATAGAGGGGCCCAATGGGCCTTTCATGTACCTAAAAGATTCTTGGGGTATTCATCTTGAGGGACAAAGGAAAGGAAACTGTTGCATTTGGTGTTGGGGGATGAAAGTAAGGAGATCACAACAAAGCTTCATCAGTGAAAAGTCTTTAGGGCTGCTGATTTACTGAAAGACCATTCATGTGAGAGCAGTACTTATCTACTCAACCAGTCCATGATAACACTAGATGTCCTGGAATATGAACTGCTACCAGAAAGGTGATGTGAAGCTATGGTCCATTCCCAAACCCTCATGGCTTCAAGGAAAAGGAGGTTGGACCATGTTCCACTGAACATGTTGGTGAACCATACTACTGCCATGCTGTCTGAGTGGATAGACACTCCACTTTGGAGGAGTAGGTCTTGAAATGCCTGCAGTGCTAGGAAGAATCTTCTCATTTCCATGATATGTATATGCTACTGGACCTCCAACATTGTCCACATCCTTTGGACAATCCTGTTTAAGTATTGCCCCACTCATGGCCACTGAAAGAGGTTGAGTAAATGGCCATTCTGCAGTAAGGTCTACCAAGTCAAGTGTTTCAAGCACAACATTGAGAGCTTTATCATCTTTGCCATGAGTTCTGTTGTTTGACTCCATTGCACTTTAAGTAACCAATGAAGTACTCTCATGTGGAATCTGAAATGTACAACAGTTTGTATAGAGATAGCTATTAGGCCAAGATCCCTTAGAACTGTGGCTACAAATGGTTTTGAGTCATAACACAGGTTGGTTACAGTTTGAAATATTGTAAGTACACTGTGTCCAGTTGACAGCCGGTGAATTTCAAATACTGGCTAGTTTCTATTTGGGACTGTGCCACATCTACAGTGATTCCCAATGTTAGGCACAGCCAAAGCAAATATTGCCTTGTGAAGATTAGTTTCTGCATTGTAGAAGCAGCAATGAGACAGTCTTCTAGATAAGGAAAGATTTTTATTTCTAACAGTCACATGTGGATGGTAAATGGAGCCATGCACTTTGTAAACACCTGGGAGGACCATGGTCAAGCAAAAGGGTAGAGCTCTGAACTAATAATGACTGGCTCTCACCTGAAAGTGAAACAATAGCTTGGATCATTTTAATTTCTCCATATCTTTTGGGTTTCTAATACCATGATGGGAATGGACCCCATTCCTAAGTCAAAGTACAATTAAAGTTCATGAAATTAGTATTGTTTCAATCTTTGTCAGCCAAAAGTGCTCTTCGCAGCATCCGCAATGTGCCCAGTAATGACACCTTCTGCAATTCGTATGGGGTTACATGTATTGGTAACATATCTAAATATGATTGTAGATTCTTTTTTATAAGACCCATTGCTCCTACTACTATTGGGACTGTCTGGGTATCTTTTTTCCACATTGCTCTCATTTCTGCCTGCAGATCCTGATATTTTACAACTCTGTGTCTCTCTCTGTATTCAAGACACTGTAGTCAGTGGGTGTGACGATGGACAGTTTGGCTATCTTGATGTGAAGGTAAGCATCCTGGAAATCCAAAGAGCACATCCAAGCTCTTGAATGTTTTTTGTCTGTTAAAAACTTAATCAGACTTTTCAGTTAAGGGTAGTGTCCACCTTTCAAATCTCTGGTTGTGAGTGAGTGCCAACAAGTTCAATCTGGGAGATGTGGACATCTTTGTGTTCCATAATTGAACCACTGTCATCCTTGCTTGTCAGTATACAAATATCACAGCAGCATGTCCACAGAGAGGCATCTAGACCAACTAGCAGCTGAAAGACTTCAGCTCTGGAGATCATTTCTTCAGCTACCATGGCAGCCTCCTGTGGGGCATCACTAGAGGCTTTTTTCCAAACAGACATCTGAAATGGGGGCTACCAAAGCACCTCACAGGACCTGATACCCTTGAGATTCAGGGGCCTTTTTGATGCCTTGGGACCTGATCAGCATGTCATTAGCCCCGAGTGTCCTTTCTCTCATATGTACTCTTCTTTACATTTTTAAGCAAGATCTCAAGGTACACCATATTTTCTGATTCAGATGGCATTGGATATCCTTTATTTTCTGTTTGAAGATCTTCTGATTGAACCTCACACAATGGGGAGCAAGTGGAAATGTTATGGATATTCCTAAACAGAACAAACACAATTGTAAAAACCTTGGTGGGGAAATAAAGCAACAGCAACAAAAACAACAGATATGTCCACAGCAGGATGTTTATCTACAGTCTGAAATCCAGGCCGAACCAATGGACTAACGATGCCTGGCAGTGACATCAACAATGGATTTTCCCTTCTTGATCTGCACTGAGAAAGAACTAAAGATGGCACAAATGAACATCTCTCTTATACCTCAGGCATCCTGACTTCCAGCAGTGAGGGCATCTGCCCAGCCAAGAGGGGACGTGTATAAACTACTGAATGCTGGGATGGATTTCAGGGCTTCTGGGGCAAAAATCCCAAAAGATGGCATTACTGCAACAGTGAACAATAAAAAGAACATAACATGTTACAAGGTCAAGTAAGTACCACTTCCAAGAGCATAAACATAGCAACATTAGCATATATGAAGTAAAACAGCAGTTTTCCCAAGTGTACAGGCAAATAAAATAGATTTTTTTCACAAATAAGGCAATACAAACATTATGGTAATGCACAAACTGTCTGTCAGGAAGTGGCTGTTTAAAAATGGGTAGTTGAACCCAAAAAAGGTAAATCCTCAGAGGCAGGCAGAATGATGCATTCTTGCATGAATGATACTGGCAAGTGATAAACTACATGCAATGCACACTGGGATTATGGATCTTAAATATATACCACTGATGCCAAGTAATACCAGAGAAAGAGGATACTGAACTTGAATACCATACCATACCATTGCCACCAATTATATATGCAAGAATCCCAAACCACTGCCACCATTTACATTTGCAAGAGGGGTGCCTGACCTTAAGATCTTTTGGGCAGATGCTCACTACTGCTTCACATTTTGGCCAACACCTCCCAGTCTCAAACATGCTTTACAGTATACAGCCACAAAGCTTCACAACATTTCCATCCACCTCAGCAGTGGAAACTTATCAGCATTAACTGAGATTAAACCAAACAAATTGTTACACGCACACAAACAAACACATATGCAGTATTCCCAGAATGGGTTACTTATATACCTCTAGTGATAATACCCCTTTCCTATGTCCATAGTATATACTGGCACCATCTAGACCACTCTAGTATTAAGATCTCAGATAATTAACACTCCTTTCAACAAGCCAACAAATAAGCTAAATTACAATAGCTTATAGCCATTCAGTTTTACAAAAGGGTGGGTGCCATCATCAATACAGTGAGGTTTCCCTTTTAATTAAAATAAATAAATCAGCCACAAGTTTGTATAAATTATCAAATGAAAACAATTTACTTTAGGGAAAAATCATGTAAAAAAATCAAAATACACAAGCTCCCAAACCAACTGCAGAAAGAAGTAATAAAAATATATATATATTTTAGATAGATAGATGAAAATTAATTCTAGCTGTTACTAAGTAGATTGTCTCTTAAGACTTTCTACACAGGACTGTTGCCTAACTAACACTGTCTCACTAAAACGCTCAGTGGCTGCAGATAGTACACTGACATACAGGCAGATTAGATTTGGTTCACAGTAGTCTCTAGGAAAGCAGGCTGCGTTTTCCCTTTTACAGTTCATGTAGAAAATGCATTGCTGCTTCATGTTTAAATCACGTTCATTAAGTCTATAATCCATAATGAAGAAGAAAACACATGAATCTTGACTGAGCATTCTCTGTAATTCAGCTGCTTCCCAGATCCAAACAAGTCTCAATCAGAGATGAATGAGCAGCAGCAGTCCTTGTTCAGTATGCCTCAGTGGTTAGCATGACTTCAAAACCAAACAGAAATTTTCAGTCTTTAATCCAAGCTGGTTGAATACACAAATTGTTCTACTGCGAGATGAGTTAATGCAGCTTGTGGTAGGAAACAGTGAATACAAAAACAGTGAGCTGCTTCACTGTGCCATAAAGTACACCTACAAATTACAAACGTAAAGCAGTATATAATTCCTGACATTTCTACATCTAAGAAAAAATTCATCTCTTTACCAAAGTTCTAGGTAGGTAGAGGAATATGAATGGAGTGAATGATAAGGTAACCATTTGAAATGTCATGACCCACTACAGTGAGTCTTGAAACACGGAGACTGAATGGCTGAAAGAACAGACAAATATACTAAGTCCAAAATGTCAGTTATCAAAATATCCCCTTTTTTCGTGTGTATGAGGATCTCAGAGCTGGTATATGTAAGTTCAGAAGGTGTGGGGGTGAGGGGTAGCTTGCCCCCTGCAAAAATAAGTTTTAAGGAAGAGAGCGATTTTCTAGATTCACTCTGCTCTGGGTTTTCAGTCTTTTTTTTTCGGCTTTTCAGCACTTCACATTTTAAGTGCCGACATTTCAATAGAGAGCCAAATGATAGTTGATTCTGGGGTCCTTGTAAACAGTGGCAGTGAGAGTGAGGGGACACAGCAGAGAATCAAGGAAGGAGATGAAATAACATCAGTGTGTGTAATTAGTCAGATAAACAAATAATACAGCTGAAATTCTGTAAAAATATCCAAACATGTATTAGTGATGTAAGAGCTATTCAAAAAGAGACTACTGCATGTTACAGTAAGGTACTTGCCAAAATATTACATGATCTTTGTAAGGTACAAAGTGGAAAATGATGGAGTGAATTTATTCAGATAAGTACTTTAAGGTGAGATGTAAAACAAAGAAAGAAACAAAGCTAGCTGGCATGACAACATCTCATTCATGCCAGTTAAGAATGGCCTTACACCATCAGAATCTTTAATCCAATACAACGTCTCTTTGTAAGTTGAAACTATCATTTAGTAAAGTCTGTGTTACATACAGGGAGAACAGTGCACCCTACTGAGTCATCAACAGCCTTTTCTACCAATGATCCTGGAGCATCTGACAGGGAAATATTACACTAATCCACACATTAGCACAACTGGAAACCACTGGAAATGGCATCATTTCACTTTCACTTTTTTTAAGAATTAATAGCTTCCTTATGCCATACTAGAAATCATCATCATCAGATCGGCAGTCATGATCTTTAATCCAATACAAAGTCTGTTTATGAGTTGAAAACTATCATTTAGTAAAGTATGTGTTATATTCACAAGGAGACTAGTGCATCCTACTGAATCATCAACAGACTTTTTACCAAGGGATGCAACTCTTATGTTCATGATCTTAGCATCTAACAGGGAAACATTACACTAAGTCACACATTAATGCAAATGGAAATCACATGGAATGGCATCATTTCACTTTCACAGCTTTTTTGAAAAAGAAATTAATAGCTTTCCTTATGTCATACTAGAAATCATCATCAGATCAGCTGTCATGAAGTCAAGTAGTTCACCTGGCTAAAAATAAAATGCAGCACAACCTAATGAAAGGTGAAAATTTAGATCTAACTCTGTTTTCCATTTACCAAAATGGTGAGAACAGATGACAGCAGAGTTAGAGGCAGAGAAAAGGTAATCCAGATGTGTTCACAGAAATTATACCATATAAGACAGTTATATATCTGTGATCACATACTGGCTTCAAAGGACTGGATAATAAAAAGACAATATCAAAAAATATATCTCCTGTGTTCATTTTTGCTAAATATATCCACAGATAAGTGAACAGGGAATGCAGTCAAAGGCAGCTGAAGCAGTAGAACATGTTGAACTGTTCTGAACCTGAGGGACATAACTTCTGAAGGCCAACGGAAAAGAAATCTTCACCTCTCACCAAAAGTTAGTTGATGGAAATAATGGAAGAAAATATATTTTGCCCCAGAAAGTGGAAAACTGTGCTCCTAGTAACTGTAAAAGAAAATCATCATTAAGCTGTCAGCTGTATGTCTGAAGACAAATTTGGTAGAAAGTTATTCTGCCTAAAAAAACTGGTTACAGAAATAGCACTGCTATTTTAAAACAAATTGTATTAAACATTTAATCAAAAAAAGAAAAACAATGCAGATGGACAGTGCACACTGGAGCGAGAGATAAAGGAGGCTGGGTCATACAAAACTTCTCAAAATGCATATGAAAGTACAGTTGTGTATGTAAACTTATCATAACAGTAGATGCAGTAGCCTTAGCTATATGGATTATATCCTGACAAGGTTATAACAGCAGGCCAGCTTCACAAGCTTCAGGGCACCTTCCAGGTGCTCATACTGTTAGGGCAGCTCAAGCTAAGCTGCCTAAAGTGACATTTGAGCTCCAAGTCCTTCAGAGCTTTCATGCCAAATGAGAGAGGGAGGCTGAGTCCTGAGAGGACATAGGTAGGAGTAAAAATATATACGTACGTACGTACACACACACACACACACACACACACACACACACACACACACACACACACACACACATTTTATATACATATATACATACACACACACATACACACACACACACACACACACACACACACACCATCCCTGGCAAAACAACATATTCAAAAAAAGGGAGGTGGAGGGAGTTGCTTCTGCAGCAGTGATCATTCAAATATCTACTGTTATGGTAAATTAACTTACACAACTGTACTATGTTCATCATATTGATCATTGCTGCAGTAGCCTTATCTGCATGGGTAGAGTGCCGTAGCTTAAAACATTAGGGAGGTGGAAAGATCCACAATCCCCTGGAGAATGGTCCTAGTGAATCCTGAGCTAGACCTAGAGAAGGAATCAAGCTTGTAGTGTTTTGTGAAAGTATGTACAGAGGACCAAGTTGCTGCTTCTAGAATACTTCTAGAACCAAGCCTTTCCAAAAAGCTGTAGATGAAGCCAAGGCCCTGGTACAAAGAGCCTTGACTCTGCCTGGAATAGCTTTGTTGTGGTGAGAATAAGAAAAGGTAATAGCCTGACAAAACATTTGGAAATAGTCTGTTTAGACACAGGCTGTTCCTTCTTACTTTCATAAAAATGAACAGCTCCCTAATTTTTAGATTCAGAAAAGACAATGGGGAGATGGATAGTTTGACTTGAAGTAAACTTGGATACCATTTTAGGAATAAAAAAAAGAATTAGTTCTCAAAGAAACCCTGTTTCTAGAACATAAGATAGGGTGGACTCACTATAAGAGCTTGCAACTCAGATATATTTTTGCAGAGGTCGGAACAATCAATAAAATACTTTTCCATGTTAAGAAACTCAGCTCAGCCTGATGAGTGTATTCAACTGGAGCAAGTGGTAGCTTATCTAACATTAAATTAAGATCCCAAGGAGGAGTCATCGATTTTCTTGGAGGTCTCTTACACAAAACCCTTTTTAAAAACATTTTCACATAAGAATGCAATGAAAAAGAGGGATCCAATGGCAGCCATTTTGAAATGGCCAATAAATGAACCTTGATGGAGGAGTAAGAAAGGCCATAGGATAATAACTCACTCAAATATTGTAAAGCCAGAGAAACACTAGCTATGAAGATGTGCTGGTTATGTTGTTGGCACCAACTAGAAAATGTTTTCAATTTGCTAATATGATTTTCTAGTAACAGGTTTTCTTCTTTCCATTAACATCTGCTGCCTGTCTTCAGTAAACAGATGCTTAAAGGGAATTAAGATCATATTATCCAGGCATTCAGCTGAAATAGATTAGGGTCAGGGTGTATCAAACACTCCTGTTCTTGTGTGAGTAGATTCATTCTGTTAGGAAGCTTATGGAATTTATGGAATTGCCCCTGGCCATTTCCAGTAAAAGAGAGAACCACTGTTGCCTGAACCAGAAGGGAGTCACCTCAACGATCTTGGGGGATTCCTTCTGAAACTTCAGAAGAGTCCATTTCCACACACTTACTCCCCTTGCTGCTATACTTCACAAAAAAAAAAAACAACTCATACAACCTGACACACTACTCACAAGCCACACCAACTCTCATTACTCCTAGAACCAAACTCCACAGCACTGCATATCCTTTCTCCTCTCGGACACCTACTCTTTTGCAAGTTCTCCCCATCAACATTAAGGAAATCAACACTTATTCCAAATTCAGAATGCAGTTCAAAAAGGACTTCTTGAGCCGAGCCAAACGCTCCTGCTTCAACACAGGAAATATCATGTAAACTATCTCCTTTTTGACTTTCTTCACCTCTCTCAAGATTCACTGAAGATTGACCTACTTTAGAAACAAATGTATATATTGTACATTACATTCTGCTTGATTGTACATTGCACTGTGTGTTTTCACCAGAAAGTATATACACAGTTTTTTTTTCTATGCAATTAATCTGAACTACTAAGTTATTGCTTACATTTCTATATTTTTTGTTTGTGAAATGTTCTGTATTTCACCTGGGCTGAGTCTGAGATTGGTAAATATTGATCAGTGCACTACCCTGGTAAATAAATATAAATAAATACCCTGGATGTCAGTGGAAAGGGTGGGTGGACATTATTCCTTAAATAGACATTCTGGCTTGTTAAACTGTCCTTTGTTGGGGGGGGGGGTGGGATTCTTGCCATATTTTTGGAACCCCCTTGGTATTGCTGCTTAAACATCTGTTTACTAGAATTTTGCTGACGCCATTTATTTTGTTTCTGGCCAAAATAGACAAAGGGGTATAAAATCCCTTGGAAAATTTGGAAAAAGAGAGCTGAAAAATCTGAGAGATTCTCTTCATGAGCTTTCCTTACATTTTTGATAACCTCTGCAGCAGAGGAACCAAAAAACTAAATCTATCCAAAGCAGAATTTAAAATCTTATTTTTCAACTGCAAGCAAGCCTCCTCAAAACTGTACCAGTGGCCATAGCTCTGGAAGAAATATAAACAGAGATAGTAATGAGTTGTGGCCTGTGAAATGAAAGAAACTAAACAATTTAAAGCAGATTTTTCCTCACAAGAAGACACTACAGACAAAACATTCCTTATACCTTTACAGTTAGTAAGGATAAACCTTAACATATGAACCTGACAATTCTGAAACTCAGCATTTCAGAAGTATACACTCATTACCATAATTATCAATTATTTCTCTTCTTTGTCAGAAAGTGTAGGATTGGAGTTAACTAAATGTTTAGCAGCATAGGATTAACTAAAGCTATAGCTGCTGGGTCAGGTACTAGGGTTGCCACCTTTTCAAATGCCCAAAGTGGGACATTTTTGATACAAACGTCAGATTTTGCAGCGAGAAACATACCACAGCCAGTACAAAGGGCAAAAACTTCACTTTTTTGCCTAAATAAAAGCTTATTCTTGTAGTATTTTAGTTGCTTAGTCTGTTTCTTATAACATTTAGGTGTTTCAGATACAGAATAACTGTTTTATGCAACTATTACATGAAATATAGGAAATAATTTTGGTGTTAGGCCTAGTCAGGTCTGGAATGAGTGTATAAAAACTTAAAAGACTGAGGAACTTTATACACTCTATTTGTCTTTATAGGGGCAGGAAAATTGCTGAGAGTGACACACACATCCTCCAATGTTGACAGCACAGGAGAAATAGAGGAAGGTTCTGGAAATTCCATTTGTAACAGCCCATAGTATTTTCTGAGGGACTGAGAAACCTCGGTGTTCTCCTACTGAAAACACTGGCATATTTGGAAAAAGTCTCAGAGAAAGAAAACCTCACAGGAAGAATCAGATACCATGCTTTCCTCTGAAACTGGATTAGAAATCTGAGATGAAAACCCCACGTCTGTCCCTTCATCGTCCTGTCCAGATGCAGAAATTCGAATCTCTTCAGGAAAAGAGGCATCCCTTTTTCTTTTACCAGAAATCACCTTATAAGAAAGATCAATAGCCTGAATTAGACACTGCATCAGACCTAATAAACTACTCCTGACCAGAGAAAGTTGAACATGAGCAGGTACATATTTAGTTTTCTGTTTCTTTTTGATAGGAAAAGTGGAGCCAACAGGGTTGTTAATGGCAGCAGCAATTTCCCCAATAATGGCCACAACATCCTGACTAAACAGAGAAGACTTCCCTGCTCCCTCCCTGAGGATCGACAAGAGTGGCACTCCCTAGCCCACTGAGGTAACCCCAACAGCTGCAGGGGATGAGGCTAACCCCCAGTCCACAGCAACTGAAGGTGCTACATGACAGACACCCAGGTAAAAGATGAGTAGTCTGTGGAACCAGCTTTAGCCACAGCAAGTCACTCACCTGCGGCTGAGGCAAATTCCTAGCCTGCTGTGGTCGCAAAGGCGGTTTTCTTAACTTTTTCTTTTTGTGTCTGAAAGAGGGACTGATCATGGTGCTGGTAGTTAGTTCCATGGTCAAGCCAAAAATAGTTCCTCTTTCCAAGAGAAAACAAGCAGTACAAGCCAGTTAAAATTTAAAGTTGTAAGAAGTCACTTCATCCAAATAAAAACATAGCAAAAGCACTGTAATACACTTTGTCAGCCCCAAAAATTAAAATAAATACATTTTTCCCCAGAGGAAAAATAGTTTTAAACCATTCTTAACAACTTTTAAACTGACAGGAAAAAAGCACGCTCCTGCTTAAAAGTACAGTTAAGTCTCAAGACACTCCATTAAAACAAAAATGCCTACAAGAAAAATAACATTTCTAGCCAAGAAAGTACAAATAAATAATACATTTTTAAATGTGAAAGGTTTTTCCCTAAAGGGAACTTATATGCCCACAATGGAACAGCACAAGCAGACCATCAAAACTCAAAATCCCATAGAGGAATGCTTTCTTCGGTGGCAGGAAAGCTCTGAGGAGCTTAATGCTCAAACCTGTCTGTTTAGGTACTCAACTCAAGCTGCCTAATGATTTGATCAAATGGAAGGTGCCCTGAAGCTTTGGAAGCTAGCCTGCTGTTATATCCTTCGCAGGATATAATCCATATAGCTAAGGCTACTGCAGCAGTGATCAATATAATGAACATCTTAAATGATTACGGATGTCTCCTGCAATATACCAGAATATGTAAGAAAATTCTTTAAGAACAGGAGAAAGTATTTAAACTATTATAAAATGAATACCAGCAGCACATTTAATTAACCATTCAGTTAAATATTAATGATCAGACAGATAAGATTAACTTTGTTAGTAATATTCTATGTAGTATTCTCACACTATGTTCATAAAAAGGACAATATTTAATTGCAGTCTGGTAGATGATAATATTTATAACCTAACAAATTTGGTAATGCACTCAGGACCAGCCATAACAAACTGCATAACAGTCACTAAATGAGGAAGAAAAACTTGCCAAAATATTAGAATCGATGCTTATTCACTTTCAGACCACTTTGCTAGGGGTATCCTTGTATCTAGCAATCTGCAAAATGCTATTTTTAAGCAATATTTGAAATCAGTGAAATTAGAATAATTTTGTCTTTCATGCATTCATTAATTCATTTTTTGATTCTTCCATTATCATTTTCAAAGCCACAGCCTATCCCAGTAACCAGTAAATGTAAGGCAGAGAACCAGTCCCAGATAGGATATCAAACCATCATAAGATATATGTATACATAAAAAAAAGATATATGCACGTGTGCGTATACACACACACACACACACACACACACACACACACACACACACACACACACACACACACACACACACACGATACAGATAATTTCACCAGACCAAGTTGTGAATCTGAAAGACAGAAGTAATGTACAGTACTTGTTATAATCTTCATTATTCCTGGTCTGTCCATTTTGATTTGCAGATATTCATTATTAGGCAGAGCCAATTCAAAAACTGCTGCCCTAAAATGCTCCTTGTCTGCTCCCAAAATACACCAGTCTCTTCTTTATCTCTATAAGCAAGTCTGCTACCTAAACAAAAGAAAGATCTAAAAGAATAGAGGAAGAAGTTGTGGAAACTTGGGCATGGGCTACAAGATAGGTCTACATGGCCTATCTGGCTAGACAAATTTCATGAGATGGGGGTGGAGGGTGGGCTATCAAAATGGACAGGCTATGGATAATGAAGATCTAGCATTATGGTAAGTATATAACTTATGTATCTTACATTATTCCTTCTGTCTACTTCAACTCATGGACTAGAATCTCTAGCTGTACATTTGAGTGGACTTAAGATGGTATGCCCTTGAGTATAGCAGCTCCGAAGTAGGATAGCAGTCTGTAGATAACATCCAGCATTTAGTTTCTTACAAAATTGTGCAGCATAACCAAAGCCACAGCAGAACAAATATCACCAATCAAAGAATTTCCAAATAATTTAGTAGAAGCAACAATGGATTTGTGGAAGGTGCCCTGAATTCGGATGTCAAAGGCTTATTGCTTAATGGACAGATATATGTAATGTGTTCAGAGAGCCATCTAGACAAGGTAACTTTAGATATCTTCTAAACTAACATAGAAGACAAACAGGAAATGAAAAGTTGTTTTTCTGTTCAGATAATTGTGGCATTATGCAAGTAAAAGCATAATTACCTATGTACTTCAAGAGAGTGCAATGAATATTCTTCTTTACTGAATATTGGGGAAAAAGAATGGAAGATTGATAATCTACTTTAAAGAAGATTCTAATGTGACCTAAGACATAAAGGAATAACTAATATTCAGGGAGACCCTTTCCTTGTGGAGGACTAAATAAAGGCATTTGGAGGAATCTATGGCTGTTGTGACAGAAACTCTAGTTGTAGTAGTTAGGTGCATCACCTAAAGATGACAATATATGAATCACTTTCAATATCAAGTGGGCTGCAATAATCAACATTCACTTAGTGAACATCTATGGGGCTATGGTGAGATTGAATGACAATGTCTGAAACTAATAGTGATGTATTCCTAGTCTGAAGCAGAAAAACCTTCTTGACACTTTGGCAACTTTTATGTAGAGATAAGCATCCTGAAAGTTGACTCAGCACATTCAATCCTCTTCTTGCAAACAAGGAGTACGGCTTACAGCATGACCATCTAGAACTGTGTCTTTTTTACACTTTAATTTACTCCTCATGAGTCCAAATGGGCATGAGGTCTTTTGTTGAATCTGTAGTAGAATCCAGATATTCTCTGGCCTGATGGGATGGCTCTTCTTTGAAGGAGTTAAGTAATGATCTTTGCTACTACCCTTTTCTGTTGAGGTGGTACCTCTGAAATGGGCATGGGTGAGGGTTTTGAGCATCTTGAGAAGGGAATTATGTAACCTATGGATATTATGCTCTTTACCCAGTTGTCCCATGTAATGGCCTTCCACATGTCCAAGTGAACAGGCAGTTGACCTCCAGCTGCCCCCAGAGTAGAGCAGTTGGGCAGAAGGCTTTCAGAGAAGCTGAAGTTGCTTCTCTAGGGAAGGACCAGGAAATCTCTGATTCTGCAAACCCCTGCTGGAAGGAAGACATGAGGCACTGAGATCCACTTTGTCCTTGAGATTTATGCCCATGGTTCAATATCATAAAATGAGTGATGTCATGAGGGAGATGAAGCTGATGGTACATTTCCTGACTGCACTGATGGATTAGCAATGGTTCTCTTGAAGAAATCAAAAGCTGAAGTGGAACTGGTGAGTACTGAAGATGCCCTTTTCAGCAGCATCCTGATTCCAGCAGAAGCAGACATCTGTGGCCTGGAACATGGCACCACTGACACCCAAGATTCAGACAGCTTCAACATCGAGAATGATGCCATCCCCTCAAATTACAAAGATCCTGATACTGAAGTGGGCATCAAATGAGTTAGCACTGAAGAATTTACCAGAAACTCAGAGCCATGGCCCGGAGCAGAGACACACTTGACAACAATGAAATAAGAGTCGAATGAGACAGAGATATGGATACTGGCGCCAGGAGATCAGATCCAGTTGGTGCCAAAAGAATATACACCAGGATGGACACTGGCTCCAACACCTCTGACACCAAGACATGTACCAATGAAGGACCTTCATACATTATAGGTATATAGCAAACCCAGTCCATCCTATATACAAAGGGGGGATGAATGACACCCATATCAGTCTGGGCCTTGACAAAGGCTCTCATCATGTGATCCCTGTAAATGCTCAGGGGAGAGCTCTGAACAGATGCTGTAGACCTGTGATAAGAAGTGAAAGAGATAAGTGGTCCAAGATACTTCAGAAGCTCCCACTTCTAAAAACTAGTACTGGCAGTCCCCTGAGGGAACTGATCCAAAATGAGAGTTTTCAAATGAGATATTCCCAGCAATGGAAAAGTGTATGGCCTTTCTGTATCAATATGATTATTGATATTTTAATTAAGGGAGAGGATTCTTGTGTCCTTTTAACAGTTCTTTTACTTTATCTTTCTTCTCTTTTCTCTTCTCTTTATTATTTTCAGAACTAGGCAAAAGACCATTCAAAATTAATTTATTCCAATGCTATTGTAAGGAGCTTGGGCCAAAACCCTAAAATATCACAGAAGGCATGAAAATGCCCTGGTCTCAGGCATATCATGCACTACTCATGGATATCCTGGGATAGGCTCTCATGGCTGCAGAGGGCACATTTCCTGAAGCCTGCTATTAAAACTAAAACCACAGCACAACAGCCAACACAAAACTACAACTAAATTAAAGGGTATACAATCTAGTACTAGGCCCACCCACCTAGCATGAGTGACAGAAATAAAGGAAAAGGATTTTTTTTTAATTTTATCAATAATTTGGCAGAAGAATTTTAACTAAGAGCAATTCTGAGAGAAAAACAAGCTGATAAGATTTAATTTAGTTGCGAACATGAGAGCACATACAGTCACATGGGTTACAAACCAGATCCGAGAGATGCAGGGGAGACAGGAACATCATAGGAGAAGGAAAGGAGCTTGAGCGTTTCAGAGCAGCTGTTGCTGGTAGGTCAGATCTTGTTTGACGGTCATACCTCTCAACCTCTTAGAGCAAAAAATCTGGACAAAGCCTAAAATGATAGGAACAGATTTTAAATATTGCTCTAACAAACTTAGACAGTTGATAGAATAATAGGTTTTGCATTAGCATGAATTTTCTGAAGGATGTGGAGTCTTAAACTCTAATGTTTATCATTATTTAATTACTTCAATCCTCAGCTATTTGCCAGGAAGGTACAGATTTTAGGAGGACCACACCAAAAATATGAGGCAAAAATCTGGACATTCTGCAAAAATCTGTACAGTTGAGAGGTATGTTGATGGTGAGTATTTCTTGAGTTGATGTAGATGGATGAGATAATGTAAGATCCTGTTTGTGGATGAATGGGGTAATGTAAGATCCTATGTCTTGCATTCTCAGGAATTAATATTTTGATTGTTCAAGTATGCAAAATTTTGTTTCTTAATAAGTCTCTGGGGAACTGATACTTATGTATGAAACTATTTATATAGATGTGCTGTGCATGTAAGCTTCAAACTGTGGGTTAGTTTGATAGCTGACACTGAGGTTATGTGTGTGCATCGTGTGTGTTGCACATGTTCCTAGAAAATATGATGTGGTGTTCATACATGACTTGACATGGGTGTTTCTGGTTTATGAATCACTCTAAAGTTAGGACCATATACTAAGACATAAAACTATGCATGTTTGCCACTGCATACACAGATTATAAATATCCTAGCTTGACTTTCTACACTAAATTTCCTTTAATTGAATGTAAATGTCAATATCACTGCCTCATGACAGAACACAAATGACTGATGTTTAATTTTATCTTTGACTATGGCCTAGGTCATAGCTGAAAAGCATTTTTAATGACAAGTCTACCTGAAATTTAAATAAATAAAAAGGCATGTGATATTCCTTAGAAATCTGGCCAATATCTTGGACCCTTTGGCCACCAATCATTTTTTATTTTTCCACCCATAAATCTGTAGCATCCCATTAGTGTTAAAACAGTTGTTAGCATTTCACTGATGAGGTTGCCACCATCAGATCTGCACTTCCTCTTACGAATTTCAAGGGCTGCATAACTAAGAGTAGATGTTTCTGTATTTGCTCAGTGTTTTAGGTTCTTGATCATGATGAGTTCAGTTTTGATTTCAAGTATGTGCCTTAAAACTTGCAGCCTGGACCCCTTTCCCTCCAGACTGGCTATATCCTGTCTAGATGTTCTGTGGCCTACTGTACTTCAGATCTTGGAATCCACTTTGTCTGCTTTTGTTTCTTTTGTTTTGTTTTCTATCTTTGTTGAAGGAGGTAATAGTTATCCCAGTCCCTGACAAACCATCTATGGAGCCCAATATTTCTGATAATTGTTGCCACATTTGGGTTATCAGGAAGGTTGTTTTTCTGTAGCTTAAATCACATTTGACAGCTACCAGACTCACAGACATGTATTATTTCAGATTTTGCACTAAACATTGTACTGAGACTGTACTTATTAGTGTTGTTACTGATCTCCTTACAGATAAATATTAATGCTTTTACTCTCTTCTGATCCTTCTTGATTATTATTACAAGTTCACAGGTTCATAATTACAGCCACACAACCACCACTTCACCTTAGTAGTAGGTACCAACCCTAATCCTAACATAAAAATCTCAAATTCTGACTGCAGTTCTGCGGTTAAGTCCAGAGCATCTTAATGTTCCTTGCAGCATATGCTCCAGCTTTAATAATAGAGCCTTGGCTGAAAGCAAGTATACATTCATTCTGAAAGGTCTGCTTCCATCCTCTATTTCTTCTGAATCTGGACCACCATCTTCCCCTAAGAAATCTTTATGGGATACAGCAGAAAGACCCAAGGAATCAAGGAAGCTTTCCTCTGACTGCTATCCTCCCTCAACTTCTTCAGGCTCAGTTTTGCCCAAGAAAATATCTAAATTGTCAGTTCCAACCACCTCCAAGAGCTTGATTCCAACAAAAACATCCATCTTCTCATTCAAATCCTACTAGATCCAGCTCTAAATTACCAGTGTTTTCTCCTGAACCCATGTCTTCAAGGGTTCATTCCCCCTTCCTTCAGGACACATCTCACATAGCTTCCCATCCACCATCAACTCTGTCTTCCCTCAGGTCATCCAGGAACCTATCAGAAGCAGATGTGGACAGAATGATGAAAAAATTTCTCAGAAAGTTGGAGGTTTTACCAGCTCTGTCTCCCATTGGATCCATGAGCCTCTCCACCACTCAACCCCAGACTTTAACTCACACTCTGATCCGCCCAGTGGTTTCAGAGTTTTGTGGGCTGAGATTCTCGAGTGTGTTTGTATTGGATCCAAAGACTTGCTTTCCTTCAACTTTGACACTTTTTCTAACTCAGATGGGTCCGACCTTGTCATATCCAGAAGGATCTCGGGGCCACAGTGTCAGCGCCAGATCTGGTGGGTTAGGATCAACTCCAATGGTTTTGGAGCCATCCCTTCCTCTCAGAGCTTTGGCACTGGACAGCTTGGCTTCAACCTCTACCTCAAGAGTGAAGCTAGGGGGAATCAGTTTTTGGCCCTCACAGGCTTCTTTGATCCACTGGGGGTGGGACTGAGATCCCACATGGCTTCATCTTTCAAAGTAGTGGAGAGAGCTTTCTCTTCTTTGATGGAAAAGACATTCTACTCTCTCAGCTCCACCCTACAGTAAACTGTCTACTGTAGAAGTTGGGTCTTTTCATCCTGCACCATCTGGACAGTCAGTCAGGTCAAGCCTCGAGACTGTTCTCATTCTGGACACTGCTGGTACTTCCCAGGCCTCTTTGGAACCTCCCACAGGAGAGGCCCGTTGGAAGCAGACTTGTAAAAGGAGGCATCTAGACTCTCAACAAGAGTCATTAACCAAAGCCACTGCTTTTGATGAAAGGGAAGGGTCTCCCAGATCATCCCTTGAGGAAGTTTCATTCAGAGAGATACATGAACTTCTGAAACAGAAAGGAGATTGGTCTTCTGTCCCCTTTCCCAAGAGGAGTTCATGTTTCTTAAGGCTTTTGGGACTGGCTCAACTATGATTTGGGTAGTCCCCATGGTGGACAAGATTGTAGACCTCATCTCCCATATGGCTTGGAAGGATCCAGAGGTCATGGAGCCCATCCCTAAATGCCCGGACAACTATCTTGTTGCACCTAATGACAGGATTCATTGGAGCAAGGGCCTCCCTGTGGATCCTATGATGTTTGCAGCAACCACTAGGAAAGAGCTAGTGGAACAGAACTTTACTGTCCATCCTTCTAAAAGGGAATCTAAGCCACTGGAAATATTTGGGAGCATGTCTACATGTCACAAATCTTTGCCCTCAGGTCTTTGAATTATTTGGAATATGTTATGAGATTTCAGATGGAATTTATCAAACAGTTCTCAAATACCCTCTCCAGGTCCATGTCTGCGGAGGATAAGAAAACATTTTCTTCACAGCTGACCACCCTCCAGTTCTTATCCAATGTTTCCATGAGATTGATCTCTTGTGCCTCAGAGGGAGCTGACAGAGTAGTGGGTTCAAGCCTAACCATTAGGAGGCATGCTTGGATGTGCCTCTGCGACTTTGCAGAGCCTGTCAGGTCTTCATTCATCAATGCCTCTTTTGATGGATCCACCTTATTCAGTCCTAAGATGAAAGACTCTCTTCAAGAGTGAGCAAGACAGGAAGACTCTTTTGCTGTGGGAATCTGGTTTTCTATCCCTCAGAGGATTATTTTCCCACAACCAGAGACGTGGCAAAAATTGTAGTTCAGAAAGTCGCAATGTACTTCCCCCTCACAGCACAGGTAGCCTGCAACATCACAGCTTCAGAGCTTCTTTGTTGGAGAAGCCCTATCAGCATCCCTAAAGGGTTACCCAACTGCTGCACTCTGGAGGCAATTGAGGGATACCTATCTCTGCACCAACAAGCCTGGATAGCCATTACCAAAGATTCCTGGGTGCAGAATATTAAATACAGAGTTTATTACATAGCATTATCCCCTCTTCCCCTGAAATGCAACAAAGGAATTCCCAATGTTCCACTCAATCAGAGGAAAGCTTCAGCTACAGAAATACAAAAGCTGTTAGACAAAAGAGTCATCTATCTGGTCCCATCAGATCAACAAGGATCAGGAACTTATTTGAGATTCTTTTTAGTGCCAAAAAGGACCAGGAACCTAAGACCAGTTTTGGATCTCAGCAATCTAAACCAGCCCATGAAACACTCGAAGTTCCATATAATCACAGTTCAGTCCATCCTACTTCTCTTAAGGAAGGATGATTAAATGTGCTGTATAGATGTTTAGGATGGATACTATCACATCAAAATACACAGGTGCTCCCGGAGATATCTACTCTTCTGTCTGGGAGCCAGTCACTACCAGTTCAGAGCACTGCTCTTTAGTCTCACCAAGTGTATAGTAGTACTTGCAGCTCACCTGAGACTGCATGGATTCCAGGTGCTTCCATATCTAGACGACTGGCTCCTGTCTGCTTATACCAAGCCTCTACAACTTCAATCCAGAGATCACTTGCTCCATCTCTGTTCCCAGCTGGGCATCACCATAAACCTCTCCAAATCTCAAATTTACCCAACACACACTCTGGAGTTCATCGTAGCCCATCTAAATATCAAATCATAAGTGGCAAGTCTAGCTCAAAAAGAAAACCTTAAGGAAGTAGACATTATAAGTTAGTCCTCCAACTATTAGGCTTGATGGCAGCCTCCCTTTGGCACGTTTCCACATGAGGAAACTACAGTGGACCCTAACAGTACAGTGGTGAATGAGACATCAGCCAATAACAACTCCCATTTGCATCACAAGTGTTTGCAGATGACACACAGCATGGGTGATTCATGCAGAGGAAGTTTCCCAGTCTGCCCTGTCATTCTTCCTTTCTCCAGGCCATAGTGACTACGGACGACACCCCAGTTGGGATGTTTACAATTCAGATGGACAACATGTCAGTGGTCTAGTACATCAACAAACAAGGGGGAACCAGATCTCATCCACTTTGCAGGGAGGCAATGAGAGTTTGGCAATGGTAATGCATATTCTGGAGAAAAATAGAGCGCTAGCAAACAAACTGTGCAGGTTCATTTAACGCCCTCATGAGTGGTCTCTCAACCAATCAGTGGCGGACGTGATTTTTCACCATTGAGGTCAATCGTGCTGTGACCTCTGCCTCTCCCCTCAATATCAAGTGCAGCAGGTACCTTGCCCTGATCCCCCCAGAGGGAGAGTCACTGAGAAATGCTCTACTTCATGATTGGCCCTCGGGTCTATTTTATGCCTTTCCCCCTACTCTTCTTATCCCCAGGTTTATTCAAAAAGATTTCCAGCAGATGAGCAAGGTGATCTTCATTGCCCCATTCTGGCCTCACCAAGTATGGTTACTCTTCCTTTGGCTTCACCTACTTCACCCTTCCTGGGTGTTGGATCCCATTCAGGACCTTCTGTATCATCCATCTTTTTTGCCTCACCTGAACATGCTATCCCTCAAACTGACCACATGGTTTATCCACTTCTAGTGATGGCTAGAAGGTTCAGGCTTTACTCTTCTGTTTGCCCCATTCTTATGTCATCCCAAAAAGCCTCTACCAGGAAACTTTATACAAAGCAAATGGAAAAGATTCTCTATTTGGGCCCTTGAAAGACAATTAGATCCCTTTTCAACACTGATTCCAGCTATTCTTGATTTCTAACCTACATTTTCACTAAGGGAGCTAGTTATTTTACTGTCAAGGTGCAATTGGCTGCCATCTCAAACTTTCACCTGGGTGTAGATCATTCATCCTTAGCTTCCTTCAAATTGTGCAAAGCCTTTATTAAGGGTGGTTTGCTGCTTCAGCTCCAAATTAAAGATTCTGTACCTCCAGGGGACCTTATTCTAGCTCTTCAGGCCCTCACTCAACCCCCCCCCCACCTTTGAACACTCAGCAAAGACAAAGTTGAAATTTTTGTCCTGGAAAACTCTTTCTAGTTGCCATTACCTCAGCTAGATGGGTATCTGAATTCCAAGCACTTCCTTCTCAATGACCTTACCTGATTTTTTTCACAAGGACAGGGTTTCAGTTCAGACAAACTCTTCCTTTCCAGCCAAAGCAGTGCCAAAAGCTAATCTCAGCCAGTCAATTACTCTACCAGTCTTCTTTCCCAAATTTTCAAACAAGGGAGAAAAAGAAGTTATGTCGGCTCCAAGTCGGCCAATTGCAAAGCTCGAGGTCTTCAAGTCCCTATCCCATGATGCACCTAGAGTTACCTTAGATCTTGTTTGCTGCGTATAACAATACCATATGTCATTCTATCACTCCCAAGAGAAGATATAGAAGGATTGAGCAACCAGGATGAATCCAGCATCTCGGTTATCTAAAAGCCCAGGAGGGGGTAGGAGGGAGGGACGTAAGAATGAAGGTGAGATGAACAACTCACATGGAATGCTATGGTAAGTACATAACTTCTTTATGTGAAGTTGTTCTATCTTGCCATTCATTCTTTACGGATGGGTAGTGCCCCAAGCACCATCAACCTCGGGTGGCTCACGGGAGTATATTTCTCAGGACTGTGGATCCAAAGGAGGCCCTGTCAACTTTGTAATGAGTAATATAGATATGAGGTTTTGATCAAGTGTCTGCTGCGCAAATTTTATCAATAGGAAGTCTGGCAGAAAAGGCAGAGGATGTAGAAACAGCTCTGGTTGAGTGAGCCTTAATTTTATGCTGTAAGGGCATATTGGCAGTTGAATAAGCAAAGGTGATACAATCAGATAACCAATTAGACAGAGTTGTTTTAGCCACTGGCCTGCCCTTCCTGGAGTCTGAAAATTAAACAAAAAGCTGGTCTGATTTTCTGAAATCTTTTGTTCTATCCAAATAAAATCTGAGCTGTCTGTGAACATCAAGTTTGTGCAGAATGTACTCTAAATTGTTTGAGTGGTTGGGGAAGAAAACTGGCAAATCAATAATTTGGTTGAGATTAGTTTCAGTGCAAACTTTGGGTAAGAAAGAGGGGTTTGTTCGAAGTGAGACTCTGTCAACATGGAATATCAAATAAGGAGGCTTGATGGATAAGGCCTGAATCTCTGACACTCTGCGGGCAGAAGTAATAGCCATTAAAAATTGGTTTTCCATGACAAAAATTTGAGGTCACATGAGGAAGCTGGTTCAAATGGTGGGAGAATTATGCGGGAAAGCATAAAATTTAGATTCCATGTAGAATAGGGAGATTTCACATGTGGTCTAATATGAAAGGTCCCTTTGAGAAAGGCTTTGGATAATTTGTGTGACATAATATTCAATCCTTCAAACCCCAGATGAAAGTTAGAAATGGCAGAAAGTTGAACACGTTCTGTTGCTGCTGCAGCTCCTTTATTGAATATCATGGTTAAGAATTCTAGAATAGAGGCCATAGAGGCTTGGTAAGGATCTATATTGTTTTTTAGTGGCCCATACAGAATATTTTTTCCATTTGCTGAAGTACAGCTTCCTCGTAGAGGATTTATGAAAGTTAAGGAGAATTTGCCTCGCCTCATTGGAAATGTTATGGAACCTGGCTATGATGGGAACTGGAGCAGCCAACCTGTCAGCTTCAGGGACTGCAGAAAGGGATGAAGTTCCCCAGATGAATGCATCAGAAGGTCTGGAACTGGGTCCAGAATCCAGGGGTCCTCCAAAAGATGAAGTTGAAGGAAGGGGAACCAAATCTGACAAGGCCAATAGGGAGCTATTAGAATGATGGTCCTTCCCAGGGCTTTGGCTTTCTGTAGTACCTTGGGTATCAATGGGATTGGTGGGAATGTGTAGAGGAGACCCAGGGGCCAATTGTGAATGAGTGCATCCCTTGGGGCTTCTCCCAGAGGGGGAATCAGGGTGAAGTAGCTTCTGTATTTGGTGTTCATGTGACTGGCAAAAAGGTTGCAGCAAGGTTGGCCCCACCTGCGGAATATCCTGTCTGCTATTTCCGTTTTGAGGGACCACTCATGGGACAACAAAATTGCTCTGCTCAGCTTGTCTGCTATCACGTTGGATTTCCCCGGGATGTGCATTGCTAACAGAAAGTGCTGGGTGGAAATAGCCCACTGCCATACTCTGAGGGCCTTGTGACAAAGGGTGTAAAATCTGGTTCCTTCTTGTTCGTTCAAATACCAGACCACTGACATGTTGTCCATCTGAATCGCAATCGTACCGAGAGGAAGAGAATCCTGGAAGTATTGCAATGCCAAAAGTACCGCTCTCATCTCCAGGACATTGATATGCAGATGTGTTTCTTGATCGGTCCACGTTCCTTGGGCTGTCTTTCCCTGAAAATGCCCCCACCCTATCAGGAAAGTGTCCGTGGTCACTGTGGCCACTGGAGGGGTTAGCATAAATGGGCATCCTATCGTAACATGAAGACAGGTCAACCACCACTGAAGATCCTTTCTGCAGGAATTTGTAATCATTATCATGTGAGACATGGGGAGTTCTTGGTAAGACCATTGAGTGACCAACAGCCATTGTAGTATCCACATGTGCATATGACCTAGTGGTATGGCTAGAATTGCTGCTGCCATCATGCCTAACAATTTCAGAACTTTTGATGCAGGTGCTTTGTCTTTGGATATTAGAATGCGGACATGCTGATGGAGAAGAAAGACTCTTTCTACTGGAAGTCTTAGCGTGGTGGTGGTGTACAGATCTGCTCCGATAAAGACGGTATGCTGCGATGGTAACAAGGCAGATTTTTCTGAGTTTATTGTAATGCCCAGCTGATTGCAGAGTGACAGAGTGGACTCCCTGGCCTGAATGAGTTGATGCCTGGTGGTGGCGGTAAGGAGCCAATCATCTAGGTATAGAAACACCTGGAATCCTAAATGCCTCAGGTGAGCCGTCACCACTGCCATGCATTTGTTGAACACTTTGAGGCTGTAGTAAGACCAAAGGGCAGGGCTCAAAACTGGTAATGATTGGCTCCCAGCTGGAAGCGCAGATAATCCCTGGATGGCCTGGCCATTTTTATGTGGTAGTACGCATCCAGGAGATCGATCGAGCACATCCAATTGTCGTTCCTTAAGAAGGGAAGTATCGATTGAAGCATGACCATCCAGAACTTCTCTTTCTTTACAGATTTGTTCAGTCTGCTGAGGTCCAACATGGGTCTCCAGCCCCCTGTCTTTTTTGGAACTAAAAAGAATCTTGAGTAAGTTCCGGATCCTGTCTGGTTTGCTAGGACTGGTTGGATGACTCTTTTTCTTAGCAACATTTGGACCTCTACTGTTGCTTGTTCCCTGTAACTGGGTGGAACGTCTGGGATTTTTCTTGTCGGTGGGGGGGCGAATGGGATGAAGTAGCCTCTGGAAATGATATTTTGTACCTAGCTGTCTTTTGTTATTTTGAGCCAGGCATCTGGGTATAAAGATAAGCGACCCCCGACTGCCTCCAGAGCAGGACAGTCGGGCCTACTTTCAGGAGCGATGGTAGAGCTTCCCAAACAAGTGATCTCTGTCATCCTGGATTTGCAGACCCCCCTCTGCCGTGAGGGTGGCATCTTCCACTATTGCCTCCTCCTCTGCCACCTGGAGGGGGGTTGATCACGTGTGTCCTGAAAGGCTCCTTGGACTTTTCGGAACCACATTTTTCCTCCCTTTTGACCCCTAGGGTAGGGTCTGGTAGGGGTAGAAAAATGGTCTCTGATGGCAGAGAGAGTCTTTCCCTCTTGCTCACTCCTAGTCAAAGTTTCCTTAACTTTGGGCCCAAAAAGGGATGAGCCATCAAAGGGAGTATTCATGAAGGATGACTTGAAGGGCTCCACGAAGGAACACAAGCACATCCAGGAGTGTCTCCTAAGAGGAACTCCGGTACACGCTGCCCTACTCGTTCCATCAGCTGCATATGAAAGGAGAAGCATGGACGAGTTCACTATGGAGTTGAGGGTAGCAAGCTGGGAGGCAACTTTGTCTAAAGCTCCTGCAGCTACTGTACCCTGAAGAGTATCTCCCAACTCTTTAAGGAGATCTCTTTGTAGTCTCGTAAAATGGGTTAAATAGTTAAGCGAATGGAGTGCAAAGGTTGCTGAACTAAACATGCACTTCCCATATCTATCCATGATCCTGGAGTCTCTGTTAGGAGGATGGATAGACGAGGAAGTTTCCGACATTTCCTTTTTGGTGGCTGCCGCCACCACCATGGCATCAACTGGCACACCTTTTGACAAGAAAGATTTATCCTGGGGGCAGATATAAACTTATTAGGCCTCCTAGGGACATAGTATCCGGAGACTCCCACGCCCTTCATGAGACCAGCTGCATAAGCTCATCAAAGGGCAGAGACACCCAAGAGCTGAAGGGCTGAGACCCAAAAGCCTTCAGGAGAACAGACTCATCCTCATTAAGGTTTTGGACTGCCAGTCACCCAACTGCCTAAGGATTACAAGTATCTCAGCAAATGAAAAATCTTCAGAGGGGGACCATGGGGAACCTTCTGACTCATCCAAGTCAGTATCAGATGTTAGAGACTCCTGAGGGGAGTCTAGATGTTTCCTCTTACAAACTCTCTTCCTGGGAACCTCATCAGTGGGAGCTTCTGGTGAGGTCTCAGAAGAGCAAGGACCACTCAATGGTGCTTCCTGAGGCTCTGGGTCTCTACACTTGGTCAGGATCTGTGAGGCAGAAGCAGACACAAGCGCTTTAAGGGAGGAGGTAGCCAGACCTGAGTTCGAGGATGTCTTAGGAGACATAACTCTCTTCATGGCATCGAAAGCACCTCTGCTCCGATGCAAGGGAACCGACGGATGCAAGGAAACCATCAGTACCCCCAGCACCGGGACAGTGGGCTCCGAGCCAGAGGCAGGACCCGAGCTCATCCGAGCTGAAGCCCTGAGAGGCAGAGTTGGAACCAACAAGTCGGTCCGACTACCCTTCCCAGACCCGACCTGAGAGTGTCGGCTCCTAGAGTCCTCGATCGGCACAGAGGATGTCAGAGTGAATGGAGCCGAAAACACTGGAGCAGGTGTTGGCTCCGAGGGTTTCACAATCAACAGGTCTGACTCCTCCTGCTCCAAAGGACCAGTATGGCTCGGAGGAGGAACAGTTTTAGCTGGTGTAAGGGTCTTTGGCTCTGAAGCCATTTGGGTTGGAGCCGATAAAATTTTTGCAAAGGCCGGTGCCTGTAACAGCTTCTGGACCACATGATCCACATCCAGATCAGAAAGGCTAATAGAGGACCGAGATGAATGGACTGAAGGCAGTACCAATTGTAATAACGGTGCCAAGACTGGGGACTGGCTCCAAAAAGAAAAGACTGTCGGTTCCGATGTCTGTGGAGCTGAAGTTGAAGATTTCTTTGATTTTGATTTTTTTTGTCTCAGAAGTCTTAGAAGAGTTTGAGGACTTGCTGGATCCATCTTGGTCACTCAAAGCTTTTTGGAAGGAGGGTTTTAGCAAACCTCTGTCTATTAATTTCCATTTTCTCTCCTGTAAAACTCTGGAGGAGAAGGAATGGCATATGGAACAGCTAGCCTGTAAATGCAAAGCTCCTAGACAGTACACACAACTAACATGGCTGTCAGTTACAGACATCTTTTGGCCACATTTAGGGCACTTTTTAAAGCATGACTTGGGATTCTTATATTGGTCAGCCATTATTATTTCAGCAGACAATTACTATCAACTACAAAAAAACCTTAACAGTAATTATCAAACAAAAGCCCTCAGAAATTTCAGGCTAAGTCACACATACACACAGACCAATAACAATCTAAATATTCAAGTGACAGAAAGAAATCTGTATAAAGCACACAATTCTAATAATAAGCAGACTATACTGTGAAAAAAGGGATGGCTGTTATAAAACACATGCTAAGCTTTATCTAACTGTCTAAATACACTCTAAACAATAATTATATCAGACAGAAAATTACTTTCAACTACAAAAAATGCTTAATAGTAATTATTAAACCAAAGCCTTTTAGAAAATTAAGGCTAAGTCACACCCACACAGCAATAACTATCTAAACGTGAAAGTGACAGGAAAAAAACTCTGTCTAAAGCACGGTAAACAGACTATACTGCTATCCAACTATTTTAAATACACTCTAATAAGAAAGCTATGTAAAGTTTTGTATAAGAGGTGACAAAAGGTCACTGACTAAGCACACTCCAAGTACTCAAAAAAAAAATATTTAAAGTAGGCCTAAAAACAAGAGGCCAACTAGAATTTAAAGCACAATAGGGGAAGGGAATACAATATAGATAAACACAGAAATAAGCTATAAGAGCTTATACTACTGTCTAAACTACCTAAAACTACCTAAACATCAATATCAGTAAGAAATGTATAAAAAAAGAAGTTTTAGTGGCCTGAGCTAATGAGAACCTCCGATCTGTTGCAGCAGCAAACTAGATCTGAGGTAACTCTAGGTGCATCATGGGATAGGGACTTGGCCTCGAGCTATTTGAAGACCTCGAGCTTTGCAATTGGCCGACTCGGAGCCGAGGGATCGGCTCCAAACCCATCAGTAAAGAATGAACGGCGAGATAGAACAACTTTACATTATATGCTTCATCTACTGGATGTTCATAGACAGCCCAGATTTAACATTCACAGAACTAAAGATTTAAGGAAATCAGAGCAGCTGTTTGTATCCTTTCCCAAAGTTAAATTAGGCACAGCTGTGACAAAACGGACTCTAGCTCAATGGCTCACTGATTGTATTACCTTTATTTACAGGAGCAAAGCCCTGTTGTTATCCAAACATTCTAATTTACACCACAAAAGGTCTATGGCCACATCTTCCACTTTTTGGTCTAAAGCATATATAGATGACAGTTGTGCAGGTGCTACATGGTCCAGTGCTCATAACTTTATAGCTCATTACAAGTTAGACATCATATCTAGAAATAGGGCAGCTTTTGGCTTCATTATACTCCAGAATATCCTTCCTTGAGGACCACCCAAGATTACTCTAACTAGCGACTCTGCCCCATCCATTGAGGAATAGATGAAAAAGTCAACATCAAATATTATAATTATGTACTCGCCATAACTTTGCAACTGTGTTGCCTGTTTTCTTCCTTCCTCACCTCCCTACCCACCTTTCCCCCTTTCCTTCTCATCCCATTCCTGGTATGGTCTGAGGGATATTCCTGATTAGTTTCTGGTTTGTGGGTTCTAAAGTGCTCTTGCTCTGGTTCTCCCTTCAGTTTTTCCACCTTTTCACCTTCTGGGTCCTTTAACTCAGAGATCACTGTTGCCTGCTTTTTACATTTTTACATTATGATTAACTAAACAGACGGTAAACTCAATCTGAGGTACCTCAGGAGTAGTTGGGGATTATGGGTAAGGGTTGGAGCTGAAGCTACAGAGCCTAAAGTCTAACAAGTGTCCGGGTACAGTTCCATTCAGATCTGAGACCCATCAGTTGAGGAAGGGCAAAAACAAACAACACTGATGCAAAGTTATGGTCAGTACATGACTATAATTTTCTTGATATAACTAAAGAAAGCAAGTTATCTTTAGTACTGGTGATTGACTCGAGTTCCTAACTGGTCTTACTCTCCCTGATTGTTTATTTAAGGGTTTTGCTTACTGATTTAAATCCCTTCCATAGTGAGGAAGTGTAGATTTCTTATATATAGCTAGAAGTTTCTTATTTTTATTATAAAGGCTATGGATATAAAAATTCCATTGCATAGATTTAATTTTGAAGTTACAACAGTGATTAATGCAACTAGGAATAGCCTCTTCAGTGCAATTATCCATAATGTAGTACAATTTTGAGGCATATTGACCAGCACATGATCTGAGTTGTTTGGAGGACTGTGCCATTTATGTTTTTCAAAAATGTTGGTAAGCATTTGGCTTTGGAGAAATCCTGAACTAAGAAATATAGTAAAATTGTTTGGATGTTAAGGCTTTTTTAAGGGTGAATGATACTGCTAGATGGTCAAATTTAACTAAGGATGTAGTAACATTAGAGGTGGTACAAAAACTGAAGTAGTTGGTAAGAACTAAATCAAAAAGCTTAAGACCCCAGGTGGGAAGGAGAACAACTTGATTAAGGAAGTTAGAATTTACAAAATCAAGAAATATCTCGATGTAGTCACTGCTAGTTGTACATATTTGCCAAATGATGGATGTACAGTTGCAGCCTCCAATAATAAGTGCAGTTGGTTTAATGGAGAGCTTTTTTAACTGGCATAGATTACCTGTGTGCTCTGAGATGAGAACTTAGATAACTTGTGTGCTCAGAAAATGTTTAACAGGTGACTTCATAGATTCACAAGGCCACAACTAGTCCCATGCCAGAATCTTGCAATATTATGGCATGAGATGATGAGGTTCCTAACAGATATTGCTTACCAATCCCACTGCAGTATTTCTTCTACTGCAGTAGACTGGTTTCCTTCCTGTTTCAGGCCACACCCAGATTGTGGATTTAAGTCTTAACACTTCTTGTTCTTACCCACTTGAATATGTAGCACTTCATAGTTTAAACTTAACTGTGTTACTTTTCACAATTTTTAAACTGCCTTTTGGAGATCTGATTAGGAAAGGAAATGCTTATCATTATGTTTTTTTAAACTCGAGTTTTATTTTATTTAAAGGAAACAAAGTGCAAATAAGTGACATCAGGTTAACATATTGCTAAACACATCTGAAAATATGCACACTTATACAAACCATTGAACCATACAAACTACACAAAACTATGTAAACTACGCTCCCCTCCTGCCCAACATAAACATGTCAAAACAACTATGTACAGATCAACATATTATATAATCATTTGGGTCAGTCCTTTCCAGTTACTTTCACCCAACTGACATTTCATTCCAGGCCATCGTTATCTAGAAGTTGTTTCTATTCAACCATGATGTCTCCACTTGATCTTGGCCCTGTAAATGAGCACACTATGCAGCCTATCTGTTTGCTAATGAAGTTTTGCAGTTCTGCTTCATTAAGCTTTCTCCTGGATTTTCAGTGTTTGCCATATAGCAGCTTAATTGTTCCCAGATGAAGCACTTAGGTGTGACTCCAAAACTTCCAACTTTTGCAATTCAATTTAAAAGTTGTTATGAGTCTACAATCCGAGTACCTCAAATATAACTTAACAAAAGGGTACTCCCATAAAAAGTGTAACTTCTTTGCATTGTGTTGCTCACAGCAACACCACCTATCCTGTGTTCTCAAACCCATTCTGCCACTCTTGTTTAAGGTAAAGTACCACATACAGCTTAATACCATTTGTTGATTTTTGTACCTGGGTCACCTGTTTAACTATTGCAGTGTTTCCCAAGCTTTCTGCCAATCTAAATCAGTCAATTTCTCTCCCTCATGATCCCTCCATCTATTAGATAGTAACCCCATGCAGGCTGTAGCTTTTGCTTCCCACAAGTCCTTGAAAATAAGACTTACTCTATCCACCTAAAATTGTTACACTTGCTCCAAGGTAATACTCTACTGGCTTTTCTGCTAGGCAAATGTTGTGGGACCAAATATGTCTTATCTGTTTATGGGTCAGCCAGTCTTGATCCACCAGGTTATGATGTGTCCTAATTAATTCAAACAATTCCACCTGTTGCAGGACTCCTTTTCTGGGTTAAAATATGCTTACAATCACTCATACCCATTAAGCTCCATGTCTCCACTCATTTAGAGGCAATCTTTACAACTGCTGGGTGTTCCCATATGCTGTTCTTGGATCCTCTTCCCCATGCTATATCCCCATACTCCATACATTACATATAGATCTCTTTGACCTGTTTCTATGGTATGTCCAGTGGGTGTAAGATACTGTAATTTTATGTACAGTGTCCTCACACCCTACAGATTGACATCTGAATGTCGAACACACTAAGAATGACACATTCTCTGTAAGCTCTGGGGATTGCCTCGGAACACAGTAAACCAGCGATAACCCCCACAGCCCCTGCTAATTATGTATACTAACTCTGAGATCACACACAATACCCAGGGAAAGGAAATATTTCCTTAAGCGGGGATTATTGATCTTGCACACCTGTCAACTCCTGCCTGTGTTGCTAATTTGGCGTTGACCTATTGTGTGTTGGGACACTGTACATTCAATACAGATCCCAACACACTATCCGGTGGGGGACCACTATCATCTTGTACCTGCCTTGTCCTTTCTTTTCCTTTCCTCCCTATCTATTTTATTTATTTATTGCTTTTGTTTACCATTAAAGTCCAATTGGGCATAAGCCCCATTTTCAGGGGAGGCCCGGAGAGAATTGCTCCATTTTACAGAATGAGTACAAGGCAGTTATACATGATTTACATAATAAATGTACCTACCTACATAGACTAGCAATGATATGACAGTTAATCAAAAATAATAAATGCACATACATAGAATAGCAAATGTACATATATAGACTAGTAAATGAACATATGTAGAATTGTAATAATATGATAGTTAATGAAAACATGACAGTTACTTATTTATTTCTTTATTTATTTGACATTTGTTGACTGGGCTAGTGCCCTTTTTCAGCAGAGGCCTGGGGTGAAAAGCTCCACAGTACAGTTAAGCAAAAATTACAGAAATTGACTTAATATACAATAACAATACAATAAAAATTACAAGACTGTAGTAGAGGACAAAAATATACAATAGAGTAAATGAGCAGCTGTTCTTTTAGGTACAAGTTAAAAAAATCAGTAATAAGTGCATCTAGTACATGATATTTATCATGAGGCAGGTACTGACAATAAGCTAGCAAAAAGAAAATACCATAAGGATAGTCCTCCATGGAGAAGTGCGCTTTTCAAATGCTTATATTTTGCAGCAATAGTGTGTGAGAGTGTTAATTATGGGGCAGTTGCAGATGGAATATAAGCATCATGTTATCAGAAGTAAGGAAGTAAAGAGAATGATTAGAAGTAGATGACTGTTAATTTGTTAGGTGGTTAGTGTTAGACAGATAAAGAGGGGAAGGGAGGAACAGGAAAGAAAGTAATGTGGGAGGGATGGAAGGGTTCAGGTGGGGTGATTGCAGAGACAAGACCAGGTACCATTTAGGCAATTTTTAAGAGCTTTCTTGAATTCATGGACATGGGAAATGTTACAGAGGGTTAGAGGGAGCTTGTTCCATGATAGAGCAGGAAGGTAGCTATCAAGATTCTGAACAACAGATTTTCTAGGCTTGTGAATCTGTAAGAGACATTGATCAGAGCTTCTGAGGGATTGAGGGGGGTTGCAGAGGGAGACAAGAGAGGATAGGTTAGGGCAGAAGCAGGGCTTGTTCAGGATAGAATGGATGATAGGTTGCGTAAATTAGAGTTGATTGGGAAACTCAAGCCAGTTGAGAGTGTTGAAAGCATGAAATCACAACGCGAAAAACCAATAACAGGAAAAACCAATTCCTCCAGCAGAGACAATAATTCCAGTAGCGAAAATGTAAAAGAAGTTCTTTATTCCACACGTTACCAGGTATACAAAAACTAAACCAGAAGGTGACAAGCGCTTTCGCCTGGTTCATTCCAGGCTTTATCAAGTCAAACAACCACAATAGTTACAAAAAGATGTTTAAATACTATTAATGATTGATCACATGGTGTAATTAGCATTCTTAATTGTTTTATCCCTTGCTCAAGTTTCAACTGTGATGGGTGTAATACAAAACTGATAAAAGTTCATAAAAATTCAATGTTTCCATAATGAATAATTGGACCGTGCCAACTGCAATTAATAATGTGCTGTAACAAGATGCACCGCACAGGTAAAAAATACGAAATACATACCAAAATGGTTATAAAATAAACACAACACTTAGGTAACTTGACACAAAACAAATAAACATTGGTGCATGACATACTAAAAACTATAGTTCATCATTTAAAAAAAGTGTTGAAAGCATGACTGTGGTGTGATTTTAAGGGAAGACTAGCTGCAAATCTTGCTACTTTGTTGTAGTTAGTTTTGAGTTTGTAGATTAGAGAGGACTGTAGGTTAGTTAATTTGTGAGCTGCAGAATAGGTGAGGGAGAAGATAAGCTTGGGCTAATGAAATTCTGGTGTTGGGTGTGAGGAACCTTTTATTTCTGTACAGAAGGTCAAACTTTTGGTGGGTGTTCTTGATACAGTGATGTACAAGGAGGTCAAATTTAAGTTGGTCATCTATGATTGCTCCAAGTAGTTTGGTGTGGATATCAGCTGTTATAGTAGTGTTGCTAAGGGAAGAGATAGTGAAGGAGGATTTAATATGGTAGAGGGATTTAAGGAGGAAAAGAAGTTTAGTCTTTTTAGGGTTAAGTATGAGTTGGTTGTCAGAAAGCCATTTTTCAGTGAGGTTAAAGATGTTTGTGTCAGGGTGAGCAGGTTAGAGGGGTTGTCAGCAGTGGAGATAATAGAGGGGTCATCTGCGTACTGTATGAGGGTTGACTGAGGACAGGAAGAGTGAAGTTGGTTAGTAAAAATGTTAAAGAGAAGTGGGCCTAGAATTGCACCTTGTGGGGCACCCATTTTGATGGGGAGATAGGGGGATAGAACAGAGAACCATTTGACAGATTGCTGTCTGCCTGTGAGGTAGCTGTTAACCTAGAAGATAGTTGGTGAGGAGAGATTAAGTTGAGACAGTTTGGAGAGGAGGATAGAGTGAGAGAGAATGTCAAAGGCTTTAGAGAGATCCAAGTAGAGGCAGGACTCTAGTTTATTATTGTCTCTGGCAAGGGTGATTGAGTTTGTAAAGGAAATTAGTGTAGTAGAGGTGATGTGGTGGGGGCGGAAGCTATGCTGGGTAGAGGTGATCAGGTTTTCTTGAGTGAGATAGGCCATGATTTGTTTATGAACACAATGTTCAAGGATTTTAGAGAGGGGAGATAGTATGGCAATAGATTGATAATTATAGAGCTCTACTGAATTTCTGCCTGTGTGTATTGGCATGATATGGAATTATTTCAAAGTGTTGGGACGGCGGATTCTGATTGAGCAGTTTATGAGGATGGAGACTGGGTATGCAATACAATTAGCAGCTGCCTTTAGGAAGAGAGGTGGTAAGTTATCTGCTGAGGGGAAGCATGGTTTGAGTTTGAGAAGTAGCTTTTTTATATAACTGTTTGAGATGCGTTTTAATGAGAATGGGCTGTTATGTATAAAGGGGGGGTGGTGAGGGGGTGGCAGGGTTAGTATTTTGCACAAGTTTGCTGATGGTATCAATAAAGTATGAATTGAAGATGGATGCAGTTTCTTGGAGTGTGTTATTAGGGCAGGGGTTGGGAGTTGAGGGATTACCAGGGTGGAGTATTTCATTAATAGTATTCCAGAACTTTTGGGGGTTAAATGAAGAATACAGTAAAATATTCACTAATATCAATCTTAGGAGAGTCTCATTACTTACAAATGGATGTACGTATTTATCTGTCTTGAGTACTGTAATGTATGTTGCCAAGTGTGGTAATCCCCACACTCTATAGCATTTGAGTATATATGCCACTAAATCACTTATCCTTACATTTTCATTCCATAAGATTTTGCCATTTATAAATTCTTGCAGGTCCTTTATACCCAGATGATTCATAAGGATGGGGTGTTTCTTATGAAGTAAATTATGTGTTGCAGTACCATGGTTGTTACTGCTTGGATTTTCCCTGTTAGAGTACTGAATACAACTGATTTTTGAAGCAAAACTTTAGCTCTATAAGTTACTGTTTTTATGTTTCTTTCCCATGTGGTTTCCAGTGTGTTTTCAGTTATGATACCAAGATATTTGGTACTATCCACAATAGAAATGTTGCTAAACTGGTCTCCCTCCATATATCTCTATCTGATTAGGGCTTGCTTCTTGGGGTTATGCTTTAACCTTGACACCTTTCCAAAACTTTGGAATATCTTTAGAACATCCTCCAGGATTCTTAGAAGTTGGTACCTATCAATACACCATCATCTGCAAACATTAAGAACATGCTCTCTATTTCCTCAGACAGCCACTTCTCTTTTAGCAACTGTCTATCATTTAATGCCAGCTTCTCCATTACTAGGACAAATATACCAGAGGAGGGAGAGTAGACACCCTTGTCTAGTACCCCTTCTTCTATTTTCCCTGTTTGATAGACCCCCATTCACTACTACCAGAAAGACTGGTCTCATTGTAAAGGGAGTTTAGCAAAGCAATAAACTTTCCACCAAATTGCCTCTTACTTAAAACCTTCATCATAAAAGTCCAATCTACAATGTCAAATGCTTTGATGATGTCAAAAAAGACAATACCTGCTTCCTGCTTACTCTCCCCCAGGTGGTCTAGTGCATTATCAAATTTTACATATCAATAAAGCCATTCTGACCCACTCTCTGAAGAACAGGTAAGGTTGCCTCCTACATGTGAGCTAATATATTATCTAAAATGTTTATATCTGTATTAATTAGAGAAAATGGTTTGTAATAACCTCTTTTTGACATTCCCACAACAGGCTTGGGTATAACCATTATCTCTGATTAGATGTTATCCTTGTTACTCTCACCTACCAGGTCCTTTGAATTATATTGTTAGCAATTCTCATAATTCTCCCCCTCTCCATCTGTGCAATTCTGAGAAGAAGCCATCAAGTTCCGGTGCTTTATTATACCCCATACTCTTTATTGCTTTGTGTACCTTGTTGTATGTGATGTGGTTATCAAACATTGTTGCTTTTTCCAAAGAAAGAGCTAAGGATTCTACAGAGAGAAAGTGCCAAGTTAAGTCACCTGTCTGGTTGACTGGGCTATGTAATTTCTGCAAAATTCTCTAAATACCTGTCTTAAGTTCTCATCCCCAATTATTGCCTTTTCATCCTGACTAATGATCTGCTTTTTATTTACTCTCAGGCACCCACGTCTAAAGAACCACACAATAACATTTGGGGCTACCCTCCCTGTTTAACCAACAATTGACTTTTTCTGAGTAATTGTGCCACTGCTTTTGTTGTTTTCATTAGCTTAGTTTCCATACTCTGCTTTACCACCCTATCCATCAAACTTTTCTCCTCATTCCATTTTACTATTAGTTCCTGTGTTAATCTTAACTCTGTACTTGGATTCCAGTACTCAACCTTTTGCCCTTCTGTTTAGTCCTTCTGTTTCCAACCTTCCCACTATATCCTTTCTGAAGAGATAGCCCACCTCGGGTACCCGCTTATAACTGCTGATATAATAGTACGGAGTTTTATCTTTTATCTTCTTCTGTCTGCCATTTAAAATGTGCCCATCTCCAAACCCTTATTTTTGGGTTATTTTAATTTGGATGTATTATCATTACTAGTGCATGGTCTGATGTAGCTATTTTCTGTAACACTGGGCCATACATTTTATCACAGAACTCTTTGGGAATAAAACCCCAATTTATTCTACTACTTTGAAATGCTAGATTACATGAGAAGGTAGGCGTCATCAGATCTGGGTGGCATTCCCTCCAAATATCTATCCTCCCAAACCATCCAGTCTCTCACCACTGCTTGACTCTTATGGTATTCTGGCCTATAGCCTATCCTTCTCTTATAAACTTGAAATCTCCTGCCGTCATTCCCAACATGATGACATATAAATGCTCTGCCATGGTTTTAAAGAAATCCATGAAAAATTCATTATTATCCTCATTAGGGGCATAAACATTTCCTACAACACAGTCCTCACCATTAACTTTTCCTAACCATAATAACCACTACCATGCCCACTTATTTTGATTTTCTGGGTCATTATATCTAGGGATTTGTGAAATAGTAACAGCATTCCTTTTTTGCACCCCCACCCCCATTTGCGATCCGAGTATTCATCTATGCATCCACAAACACTTTTCCCCATTTTTGCACATGGAGTCGGGTGTCACTTCAACAGTAACAATTATCTAGAGCCAAAGTTTACACTAACAGGTTGCTAACCCTGCCACAGTAGTTCTTCCACACCACATACTCTCATGCACACTCATAACTATGGCCAATTTAAAGTGTCAAATCCACCTACTGCATGTCTTTGGAATGTGGGAGGAAACCGGCACACCCAGAGGAAACTCATGCTAACACAGGGAGGACATGCAGACTCCGCACAGAAGGCACCCCAACCAAGAATCAAATCAGGGAACCTCTTGTGTGAGGCAACACTATCCACTATTCATAGGTTCATAAATGCTATGCATCCAATGTCGCTGACAAGTTCTGATACCTTGATAAATATAAGCAGGGGCTTGGGAGATGAAACATTTACAAGATAGGACCTAGAAGATGAACCATTACACTGCCTGTGCCTATTAGACATAGGTGCCAAAACAGGGATGAATTTTCTGTTCCACATCCAACTGTCCAGGTTGTACTTGAATTGGGTTAGGGAGGAACTCTGCTTCACATGGATTGGGAGCCTGTTCCAGAGATGGGGTAATCTCTGAGATACATACCTGTCTCTTCAGCAGGTCCTATTTATATCATAGACAAGGTATAAGTCTTTAGAACAGGTAATTCTGGTGCTGTTTGTTTTATGGATATGCAGGAGGTCCATCAAAGTGGAGTCTGACAATGCCCTGCATGTCAGGCATAGATCTCCCCTCAAAAGCCTGTAGGAGACAGAATACAGGGATAGTCTTGAGGTGGTCTGCACAGAACATTTTACTTAACCCTGTATTCTTTTAGTGAGGAACCTCTATGGACATTCCACTTCCTGGCTATGCCTGGTAAGGTACATACCAAAAGGGGCATTGTACTCAATGATAGGTCTAATGAATGCCAAATGCAGTGTAACAATGACTTACTTGGACTTAGATGCCATACCTGTGTTTATAAGTTGCCCAGCATAGAATGATTTCCTCACTACTGTAGACACGTGATGGTCAAATACTAGACTGTGTAAATACATCTCTCATATATCATATCAATTTGTTTGAGAATTAACTGGTTGTCAGTAAATATAAGGAACTTTCTACATTGCCTCAGGATGCCCATATCCACCAAGCTGGTAATGGAGATGGTGTGAAAGTTCATATCCATGGCAACAGACCCTTTTTTATTCAATCGATAGCTGGAGTGAGACTATAAAGCAATGTCAGGAGTATTCGGTTTGCAGCTCTGGGCACAGTACTTGTCACTGCAAACTAGTTGTCCTGTGTGCAACTAGGTATTGGAGAAATTTCAATCGAGCTTTTACAGGAAAAATGTCACTCAAGGTGTCGGAGTCTGTACAGGGCACAGCCAAACACTTGAGGGGAAACTAATACATAGACCCCGAAAATTTAAGGATGAAGTATTTAGGCAGATATTCTGAAGTTAGAAACAAATCAAGCAATGCTTACTGAAAACAAAGAATTAGCTTGTCAAGAATGATGTAATTTTTTGCCCTAAATTTGCTGGCTTCCTTAACTTTAAGTTTCATTTCCTGTAAATATATTGTCTGTGCGCTTTCCTTTCTGATTTTCTGTTGGATCCTAGCCCTTCTAATGGGGTGGTTGCCCCCCCCACACACACACATTTCAAGACATACATTTATAACTCTCCTTTGGTGTAACCATTACCCATTCTTAGCCTGTTTCCTGACTGGAATTGCTTTCATCATGCTGAGTATCTCCCCCCATCATCTCCACAAGCCTTTCCTAGGCTGGGGCTAGCTCCTTAGGTGGATCCCACCAACACCCGAGCTACAGATGCTCTGGTGGCTACTGGAACTTAGATGAAAACTTTCACTGGAATATTCCCAGCCCCCTCAGGTATTTCTTTAAGACTGTTCTTGCAATTCCCCTTAAACAAAATCTGTGTGTATCATCTCCAGTTGTTCCAGTCACCCATCTTTGAATATTCCATCTCAGACATGCTATGTTTAAGTAACTTGTATGATGTGGGTGATGCATTTTACCCGTTTACATTTTTCCTACCTTCCAATACATATTTTCCATTTGCCACCATGCAGATCAACTACAGATTGATCGTACAGATAGCTATGATATGCATATTTAGACACCTTGGTTTATCTTACCTTATGTGCCCTCATCACTACACCCTAATTATTCCATTTCCAGTAAGACCCAGAGCTAAAAGCCTAAAAGACAGCAATGCATTTAAAATAGACATTAAAAGTAAAATAAAACATTGCTTGTATGATTCATGGACTAATAGGAGAGAATACCCCCCACAAATATACACACAGACACACACACAACTAACAGGCATGCAGTACAGTAGCAAGTAGGTATATGAAGTAATATAAACAGCTATGCAAGTTTGTTATGACAGCTTTGTTAATTATAGAGCTTGGTGACCCCTGAAATACACATTTCTCTTTTCAGATGGTTAGATTAGGTCCCCTGCATGGGAAGAACAGAATTTAAGAGTTTAGTGCATGTTAATCCACAGTCATCCTACTGCCGTGCTTTTATCCAGCTTCTGTAGACTTTTTGCAGTCCAAGATTTTTCATTCTCCAAAAGCGATAAACTAGAAAACAGCTCCGACCACGTTTTCCTATGCAGTGTGCTCCCCTTCAACGATGAAGTTCCAGAATCCAGTGATTTTTCTCCTTCTCTTTGGGCCTTATATGCACCAACTACTATATGCAACTTCTTCCAAGTCCTTTCCTTGCATGTCATTCTTATTGTTGTTGCCTTCCTGGACCCTGGCTGACTGTACAACTGACAATCTCCTTGTCTCGGTTCACTGTTGTTTTCTGGTTCCCCTCCAGGTCTTTCTCCTTTGTTGCCAAGTGTTTTGATTCCTTTTGGACTGGTCAAGTATTTTTTCTTATTTGATTCCACCCGATTGTGGGGTCTTGGTGAACAGCGAAGATTGCTATTGATTTGTTTTTTCCATCTCCCACTCCATTTCTTTATCTGTCCATCTGTCTTCTTAGAGTCCACTCTTATGTGGTCTAACAGTTTACTGATTTTTCATGAACAAATTTGCTTCCTCCTGTGTATGTAGGAAAATCTTGGTGTCTTCCTTGTTTGCAACTAAAATAGCAAGGTAGGCCCATGTCACTTCAAACCCTAATTCACTTAATTCTTTTGTTGATGGGAGAAAAGTTTCCACAGATTAAGCAGTCTTTGTGAGTGAGAAACCAGCTACTAAGTGCAACACATGCTTGCCCCAGTGCACACCTCTTGATGTTCTACTTTGTTGGAGTTTCTACTCCCTGGTTTTCACTCATTGTAGAGCCATTAGTATGTACATCAGAAATGTTTGGCCTTCCTTGACTGGGCCTAACCTGTGAACTCAAATGAGGTTAGAGGACTTTGGGATACATACTAACTTACCAAATATGTGCTTAAAGAATCGATGGAGATCTCTATCATGAACTGAATTTAGGAATCCCTTTACACCTACATTAGTCTCCCTGCTTCATTTTTCCAGATCATTCAGTTTTTTCACCCGAGAATCATTTTTCTCCTTTTGCATACTTATTGATCATTCTGAAGCACTGGTGCGATCATGTAACTTATGTATCTGTCTCAGGCTTTCTATCTCCATTTCCAACTGCTCGACCCCCAAAAGATGTTTCACAGTCATTGCATTTTGGAACTCCATTTCTGAGCTGACCTCTGTGAGCCATTCAAACAAAATCAAAAGCCTTTCATCAGCAGAGGCGTTTATAAAGCTTATCCTGCAGCTCATTTTGTAAAGTTAAGGTACTCCCTTCCATTTTCACCAGTTAGTGAATACAGAAGTTCTGACCTTACAAAATCACTATATTGATACCCAGGATGGCTGAAGTTAAGGAATCAGGTGACCATCTTGTTTGGTCCAGCCCTGACTCCCCCTTATCATTGTTATGTTGATGATATTCATCTTTACATCTCCTTCCCTCGGGAATGCATGAGATTATATAATCCTTAGTGGATAATTTAGAGGCCATTCATATTCAGCTTTCTAGTAATAGACTGATGTTGAACATGGCCGAAGCAGACTATATGGACGTACAAGCCACTTTGAGAGATTCAGTACTATCCTCAATAGCTAGCTAACCTTTAGGCATTAGCTGACAACCATAGTAAAGACATATTGTCTTCATTTGAGGAATAATGTAAAACTCAGAAGAAATTCTGCTTACTGCTGTGCACTACTAAGTGTAATATTTTAATCTTGTGCTGTGGGGGCTGCATTGGCTTCCTCTCCAATTTTGTATAATATTCAAAATGTCTGTGTCAGTTTTCTTATGCCTACATCGCATGGAACCCTCCTACTGGAATGAGTTATTTTTTCCTATTTTCCATCAGAGGTATTACAGTCTGTGTTTGCTATTAGTTCCTAGGGCACGCCCTGTATCATATGGGGAATGATCTTTTGAACATCAAGCTCTACACCTCTGGAGTCTACTATCTTTGTCACTGAGGGAGGTGTTCCACATCAGCCAGCTTTAAGAGCTTCCCAAAACTATATATGGTTGACCTGGATTTCAATATCATTTAACATGAAAAAAAAGTAAGTACTTAGCAGAATGACAGATTTAATTGGTCTCTATTCATAATGTAAACTGCTGGACTGGTTACCAAAGGCATGTCTTCTGGACAGCAGGGAATCTCTCACTAGCTCAAACTCCAACTCTTACCCATAATACCTCTGTCTAGCCTAGTCTCTCCAGATTGCTTGCAGTCAGTAAAATTACTGTAGAAAACAATAAGAATTGCCTCACTCAAAATAATAACATATGGCCAAAAAGAGATTTGAACCTAACTAGACAATTCCCAGGCCTTCAGCATTCCTCCAGGTCTCTGAGACAATGACAATTTGGAGGGGAGATAGTGGGTGGGTTAATTACAATGTACAGACAGATACAATCTATTGTACTGGTAAGTACTTGACTTTCATATGTATGTTACTTTGTCTGTACACTGGAAATGTTTGGACTAATTCTCCAGCAGACATTTGGTGGCATTAAGACAAGATTCCTTTCAGAACTGAAACCCCAAATGAGGGTCCTGACCTTCAGCTTTTACTGTATTTGTGTTTCCTTCTACTTTATTTTGCTTTTCTTAAAAGTACTCAATTTTATTTATTCTCCTGCATTTATTACTGCTTGGTAGTAGCCTGATTAAATTGTAACTGTTATTCTAAGTCTTTTGGTATAAGCACTTGGGCTTCATACCAGTTGTTTTACATTAAGAAGGTTTGTGGTCTGCACTGTTGTGGCAGGACAGGTAGCTTACATCCTTCTAAGCTGGGAATTGCTGATTGAAGGCCCAGTGTCTGCTATTCTAAAAGTGTATTAGTTCTGGTTTAAGCACTTGGGCTTCAGGCCAGTTATTCTACATTAAGACGGTTGTGGTCTGCACTCTCGTGGGAGGAGAGGCTGGATTCTGCCCTTCTGAGCTGGGAATTTCTGGTCACAGGCTTATTGTGCCTGCTTATTTGAACTGTTTCTTTCTGAAACTGGTGCGCTTTGTTGCTGTAGCATAGACCAGATTCAGGCCTGCTGAATCTAGTTTTGTTTGTATAACTTGAGCAGTGATCCAGGCCATCTTTTTTTGGAGAGGGTTCCCCTGCACCCTAGTAGCAGGAGTGGGCAGTTAGAACTTGTCTGATTGAAGACTGCTGGAACAGGGCTCAGTTTTGAGCTTTTTTCTGGTTAACTGGGTAACTTATTTAAATCAGTTTGTTCGTTTTCTATTGTTTTATATATATATATATATATATATATATATATATATATATATATATATATATGTGTGTGTGTGTGTGTGTGTGTGTGTGTATAAATTGCACTTTATTCATCTGCTTTTACTGTATTTGTGTTTCTTCCTACTTTATTACTAGGGGCATTGACAACAACTCTGATCTGTGATATATAACAATAAGTATCCTTTTCTGTGCATTTAAAGTGTTTTTCTGATTGTATCCGCTTTATTTTCTGAAAAACAAAACAAAACAAAAAAAAAAATATATATATATATATATATATATATATATATATTCTTGTTTCCCGCCTTTCTAAGCTAGTACAGTCTAGTTTTCAGGGCTGTGTTACAAATCTCTGTGTTTGCCCATACCTTACTTGGATAGAAGGAAGTTTCTCTGTTCACCTGTGAGAGAGAGGAGCTTTGAGCAGCCTATCTGTCCCTGGAGGAGTGGTTTCAGCCCAGAAATTAGTAGTTTATTGGCCATTTTGAGCTAATTTCTATCTATTTCATTTCTCTGCTATAAATACCGCATTTGCCCAGTTTTGCATGCTGGGCAGCGTCAGTTAGCTAGGGTAAAATTATTCCTGGCTCCACAAAGTCTCCTCTTAAATTTTTCCCTTGGAACTAGACAAACTTTCAACTTAAGCACTCAAGCCATTCATTTCTCAGCCCTGCACTTGCTCAAAACTTATAGCAAGCACTTATAAACCCTAGCACTAGACCCTCCTGTACTGTACAGAAGGACAAGGCTGTATATTTGATCATACCAGCCATCCAGTAAAACAGTTCACTGTACCTATCCAGGCATGTCCAAAGGGCAGTTTCAGGTGTACTCTCCAGTCCAACTGGTGAATCTGGGCATTTTGAAGCAATGATACAACTGCCTCATGTACACAGACAACCCTCTCCTCCTACCACCAAACACTAATACATGCGAGAGATGCAATTATACAGCCAAACTGGAGGCTAAGCTCTCTCAACCCAAAGCTGAATCAGAAAGTCAAGAGGAGAAGGGAAATACTTGCATCACACCACCAGTCTCACATAGACCCATTAAACCAGCACCGGCAAAAAACACACATATATACATGAAAACATGCTCGGAGGCTCTAAATAAAAATCTGCAAAACCAAAAGAGACCTCCAAAGCAAACATCCAAGCAACTTCCACCCCCCAACAAAAATCATGAAATACATACTTCACAAAACCAGAGTGCAATACAATCACAGCCCTTAAGGCAAAATAACATAGCCAACATACTAGTAATAGGTGACTCTATAGTCAGGCACACTGACGTCCTACTCACTAGGCTGAATAAGGAGTAGGTTACTGTTAGCTGCCTGTCGGGTGCCAGGATCTGCCACATAACACAAGCACTCAGGTCACTCCAGAACAAGTACAAATATGACTCTGTCATTGTCCATGTTGGTGTGAATGACCTGAGCCGTACCTCCCTGGACTACATGAAAAGAGGCATTTAAGAGCACTCTGATCACATAGCCCAGGCCGGTATGACCCTGATCCTGAGTAGCATCCTGCCCTCAACAAGAATGATACCATGGTATAAAGAAAAAATTCTCGATTTCAACAATTGGCCAAGTTTCTGGTATCATTCAAAGGGGATCCAGTGTCTGTCCGCCTGGGATGACATGCTCAAAAAGCCACGCTGCTTCGCTTGCACCTGTCACCCTTAGGCTTTCAAATACTGGCCAAGGCTCTTGCCACCCCCATAGTGCCTTTTTTAGGCAAGGCTCAAAAGACAAACCCACTGCCATAAATAGCACAAGTAACAAAAACTGAGGGTAATGCTACTCAATGCCAGAAGTCTAAACCTCAAAATGCATGCACTCGAGGCACTCCTCAGTATGGAGAAAATCAATATATGTGCAGTAACAGAAACCTGGTTTAAGGCTCCAGAGAGCACCCCAGCACTACCAGGCTACAACTCATACCACACATTTCGGCCACAGAACCCAAACCAAAATACAAAAGGTGGGAGCATATCCATATTCATCAAGGATACCCACATCTCCAGGTTAGTGGCACAGCACGATACTTCAGAGATCATCCATGTGCAACTAACAACGGGCAAAACTGTAATTCAAATTGTAGCTTGCTACAGATCACCCACCATGTCCCAGGACCCCCATTCCATGTTTCTGGAAACACTGGGAAACATAAAGGTCCTACCAAACACCCTAATATTGGGTGATTTCAATTACCCAAACATTAACTGGGAGAACTACTCAAGTACTAACTTCCTTGCCCAACATTTCCTAGAATTTATAAACTCAGACGCCCTGGTTCAACTGGTCAACACTCCCACCAGAGGTGACAACATATTGGACCTGGTCATCACCAACATGAGCGACCGGTGTTCCACACCGGAGGTCAACCCCTCACTGGTTACATCTGACCATAAACAAATCACTTTGGATATCCACATTCTGCCCCCACCCCTGGACAAGGAAACCACCTTGAAAAACTTTTCAAAAGCAAACTTCACATTACTTAAGACTGAGGTGGAAAGTTTCAAAGCTCCCATGCTAAAGGATAACGCTGTCCAAGCTGCAAAATCCTTTATTAATGTATTCTATGGGCACCTACAAGAATGCATGGATCATGCCATCCCAAGCAAAACCAAGACTCACTCCTCCAAGAAAAGGAAACCAGTCTGGTGGACTCCTGCCATAAACAAGCAATACAATAGAAGGAGGAAACTAGTACAGAAGAGAGTAAAATTCCAAGAAAGGAAGACATCCCTGATCAGTATCAGCAAGAAACTATGATCCCTCATAAGATATTCCAAGGTGAGCTTTGAAATAGAAATTGCCAAGGACTCCAAAGATAACCACAAGGCATTCTTTAGCTATGTCAAGAATCTAAGTGGCAATGCTCAGATCTGCTCGGAGTTAGGGAAGAATGGCACAGAATACACTGAACCGACCGATATCGCCAACATCCTGGCAGAGAGGTTCAGCGCAAACCTCACCCCCAAAAGGGCCCATAACCATACCAGAAGAATGTAGACTCTCTGAAATCACAGACACTCAGATTAAAACAGCCCTCTCCAAAGCCAAAAACACAGCATCAAGGGGACCGGACGTTGTCCCAGGCTGCATCCTACATGAACTCAAAGACGAACTAACCTCTCACCTAAACACACTGTTCAAACTCAGCCTCTCCATAGGCTATGTACCCATAGAGTGGCGCACAGCAATGGATATTCCACTCCACAAAGGTGGAGCCACAACAGACCCCAAGAACTATCGCCCTATAAGCCTGACTAGCTTGGTCTGCAAGGCTATGGAGCACATCCTCATGGAACTCATTAACAGAGACATTGTGAACCTCCAAACACTGGATCCTACCCAGTTCGGCTTTGTTAAGGGCAGATCATGCCTCCTAAACCTGGTGGACTTCTTTGAGACAGTTACCAAGGCTAAAGATGAAGGAAAGGTGGTACACACAGCCTACCTAGACCTCGCTTAGGCCTTTGACACCATTCCCCATTCTGGTATTATAGACAAGCTCACCAGCCTGAACATAAACCCCTACGTCACAAGATGGGTTGCCAACTGACTCACGGACAGAACCCACATGGTGAGAGCTGCGGGAGCTAGGTCAGGCTCTAAACCGGTTACAAGTGGCGTTCCCCAGGGCTCAGTCCTAGGACCCCTCCTGTTCGGCATATACTTCTCAGAGGTACAGGTAAGCACAGGAGGACTATGGCTGACCAAGTTCGGAGACAACTGCAAACTAGGGGCTATAATTGACTCTCTGGCTGACACAGACATCCTCCAAAAGGGCCTCACCAAAAGGGCCTCACTGAGACAGATACCTTTTGTCAAAATTATGGCCTCAAGCTAAATGCCAAAAAGCGCATAGTCATCCCCTTTGGAAAAAACAAAGTACCCACAAACTACCACATAGATGGTAGTCCCTTAAATATGGAAGACATAATAAGGGATCTGGGGACCCAAGTAGATAGTAATCTCACATTGCCAAAGTGGTTCGAAAATCTTTCTACGTGACCCACCTAATCACACTAATCAGACCCATAATAGAGTACAACTCCCCATTTGGGATGTACCTTACAACACACCTGCAACAGCTGGAAAGACCACAGAAGTACCTCACCAAGAGGATCGCTGGCCTCAAACAGATACCCTATGCAGCTCGATTGAAGAAACTCCAGCTGTACTTGGTTGTATACCGCCTACACAGAGGTGATCTCTGCCTGACATACAAGGCCATGTCCAACCCAGAATTGATGGACATGCTCCACCTAAAGAAAACCTTATCCCCTCGATCCACATGCTCTAGGGATCTAAACCTCACCACAATAATAAATAGGACGTGCTGGAGGGATAGATTCCTGTCCTAGAAACTTCCCATGCTTTGGAACAAGATTCCAATCTACATTAGGCAGAGATCCTCACTAACACTCTTCAAAAGAAACCTTGACGAGTGGATGGGAAACAAAAAGTTTACCCCAGGGATCACTTCAGTGGCTCTGCTGGACAGAGGCACAGGGAACTAATCTAAGGGGGCGGCGAAAGCCAACACATTCTGGCTAGGCTTATAAATGCCTTAGGGCAAATAGCCTAGTACCTACCTATGAACCTATGAGACAACATCCATACTATAGTGTTTTGCAAAGGCGTGTAAGGAAGACTATGTGGCAGCTGTATATATTTTATGCAGTGTTTTTTTGAGGAAAGCAGTAGACATCGCCTGTGGGCTTGCATAATACAGACTTTTCAAAAAGAATGCAATCCAAAACCCATTTAGATATAAATAATTTAGCTACCTTTTGTTCACTTTATAGATTGAAGAGAGTATGGATAGCTGGTCATCCTTTCTGAAATTTTTAGTTCTATCTAAGTAAAATCTAAGTAGTCTGCATTGGAATACCGGGAAAAACAGGCACATTTATAGACTGGTGAGACTGGATTGCATTGCTAGTTTTGGCATAAAGGATGTATTAGTTTTCAGGGTGATAGACTCCTTGTAGGTAATGAATAGAAACGTTGGGGAGAGAACATGTAATTCCTATATTCATCTTGCTGAAGTGACAGTAATGAAAACTAAGTCTTTTGTTGTTCAAGCTGGCTCAAATGAAAGTAATGTGAATCTTTTAGAAATGAAATTTAGGTCCTGGAGGAGTTGGATGATAAAAGAAGGACCTAAAATGAAAGACTACTTTCAAGAAAGTTTTGTATAAATTGTAAAAGGCTAGAGATGATGACGAAAAACAGATGAAATGAGGGGATGGCAAACAAATGTACCTTGATCGAGAGAAAGCTGGATCCTGAATTGAAGAGTTTTGTCAAAAAAGATAAGCACCAGATATAGGAGCTATGAAAGACTTCAACTATTGTCTGGCTGCCCATGTAGGATGTAGCACATATAGCTTAGTTTACTGCAGCAATGATCAATATGATGAACATAGTATAGTTCTCTAAGTTGCACTTGCCATAACAACAGAGTTCAAATTCCTCACTGATGCAGCAGCCTTTGGCTATTTAGGTTGCATCCTGACCAGGATACAAAAACTGGCCAGCCTTCAAAAAGCTGTGGCTCCCTCCCACAACTATGCTCTAAGTGCTGACTGGTTAGCCCAGTGAAGGGAAATCAACAGTCAGAGTGTAGACAACGTCAGGACTTTCTCGCCCAAAATAACAAGACAAAGCTTACTCATCATGAAACCACAAAAAGATAAAAACATGAAACTTTTTATGCAAACAACTAACTATATACAATAGAAGAGAAATGCAGGATGGGTGTTGCCAATGCAGCAGTGAGAAATTTAAAAATCTGTTGATATGTTAAGTGCAGCTTACACATGTGTAATATGGTCATCATTCTCACTGCTGCAGCAGCCTTTGGTTATCTGGGTTGATTACCAAAGCTTATCTAACCATGGAGGATGAAGGCTAAGGGTCCAGGAGCCCCTAGGGAATGGCCCCAGAAAAGCCAGTCCTGAACATGGAAAAGGAATCCAGTATGCAATACTTTGCTAAAGTATGTGCAAAAGACCATGTATTCGCCTCTAGAATGCTTCTAGAGTCCACACATTTCCAACATGCCATAAAAAGGCTCTAGTAGAATGTGCCTTAATCCTGTCTGGAAATGTTTTACCATGATGGAAATAGCAAAAGATACAGTTAGGAACAACCAACTGGAATTGTCTTATTCACACAGGTTGTCCTTTTCCAGTCCCATACTTGTAATTCCACTGCTGTATAGCTTTTCTAGAGGACTTGCAAAAGCATGACCAGAGTATATAGAATCCATTCCCTCTGTCATTCAAATTCTGAAAGAAATGAGGGAGAGAGAAAGATAGCTAGATTGAAGGTCTACTCTGAAAGTAATAAGAGCATATATGGGAGACTTTTTTCAATAGCATGCATGGAAAAGCAAAAAGGTTAACCCACCATGAATGGCTGCAACCTGGATAGTTTCTTACAGATGTCAGAGCAATAAATCAGTTAATCTATCAAACAATGAAACAAAAATGGCCAGAATAGCTGGTTCAAACATAGACAGCAATAAATGTCCCAGCAAAAACTAAAGATCCCAGTTGTGTCACCTCAATAAGATGACCTTGCATATCGACAGAAAAACCTCTTTGTAGAACAGCTTGAGCAAAGTCTGAAATGAAGAGGAGGATTTATAGGCAGACATGCTGAAATGGCTGTTAATACCCCTTGTCAAAGAGATTAAAATGCCATAGGATAGTAACTCAGCCAAATATTTCAGAACCAGAGGTAATAATCCTGGACAGGGCAACAACTAGGACCTTTTCTCCAATGATTAACATACGATTTCCTAGTAGAAGGATTTCTTGCCTCCTTCAGAACCTGTTGCACTTCCAAATGAAAAACGAGCACAAAAGGTATCATAATTGAATCATCCATGCAGTCATTTGAAGCTGTTTAAGACTCAGGTGTATCGAAATCCCCTGTCTTGTGTGAGCATATCTAGTCTGTGAGTAAGATTGTGATAATTACCCCAGGTCATTTCCATAAGATGGGAGAACCAATGTTGCCTGGGTTAGAAGGAAGTTATCACTATTTTTGGAGAGTCCTTCTGAATCTTTAGAATGACCCTGAATATCAGTGGAAAGTGTAAAAATGCATATAGGAACATTCCTGATCATGGAAATTAAATGCATGTTTTCCAGGTCTGCCTGCAAGGAATCCTGGTACAAAATTTACTTAGTTGTCTGTTTTGGAAAGAGGCAAATACATTTATTCCTGGCATTCCCCACAAATGGAAGTATGTGTATTCATTGCAAAGTGTAACCCTCTTGAACCAGTAATAGTACCCATGAGTCTGAAACAATCTGTTGCCAAATGAAAAGACTGAAAGATGCTCTATGAGACAGAAATATACATACAGGAGGGGAGGAGGAACACCAGCATAGTCATCCTTTTTAGAAAGGAGCCCTGTTTTTTATTGTTCCCCTCTTGCCATCTCTTTTTTGTTCTCTGATTGCCAGTAGATGGTAAAATGGATTATTTTTTTTGTGGCAGGGTTCTCTTATGGGGACGTATTTCCCAGAAATGAAGCCTGTAGCCAATTGCTGCTCCTGTGAAGCTTCAGAGCTTCTTTCCCTTGAGGCAGCAAGAAAATACTAAAGTTGTCCACACTCTCTTTGCTGATTTCCCTCCCAACGGGTTAGCCAATCAGCAGTTAGAGTATGTGTACTGTTGGGAGATAGAGCTTTTTGAAGACTGGCTGGTTGTTCCAAAAGCTACTGGAGCAGTGAAAATGATGAGCATTGTAGGGTCCCTGGACATTACTTGAACAGGAGAACCCATGTGGTTAGCTGTAAGGAGCATTGGACTGAGTGAGGTGAGACAGGCACTGGGGTGCTGTCACAGAAGGAGAGGTTTCTTTACCAGATAATGCCAAATCAGGGGAAACCATATCTGCTGCAGCCAGAATGGGGCCATGAGAATCACCATTGCATTGTACATCTTGGCTTTCAGTATGAACTGGAGGATAACAGGTATTGGAGTGAATGCATACAGGAGCATGGGGGGGGCAAAGTGCAGATCAACATGTCTCTGGACTGGGCCCTTGATGAGTGAGAAAAAAAAAAGAAGTTGCTGCAATTGGTGCTCAAGAAAGAAGTAAAGAGAACACAGTAAGGTTTCCACCAGTGATGGAACATTTTCTGTGTTGTCAACAAGTTTAGAGACCGTTTGTATGGGAGTAAAATTGGTCACCCTGTCCACAATAACACTGGCTTTCCCTGAGATGTGTATTGTGATCAAAAAGTAACATGAGTGGATAGAGTCGTGCCCCACCCTGCTTGCTAATATTTTACTGCATATAATCTATATGCTAAGGCTAATGCAGCAGTGATCAACATGATGGGCATCTTAGAATTCTGAGAACTATAGCTGCATTTGAGCTGGGGCTCTGGCACAAAATCTATATCCTTGTATTATGGGATGTAATCTTTCAGGTGGCAGAATGGCCAATTTTAAAATGATATCTAGTTGACAACCTATGAATAACAGGTTTTAAGAAGGTTCTATCAGAGACTGGGGTGGGCCATGGAAACTGTATTTGGAACAAAAGGAAATATGGTGGCAGATTTTTTTAAATACCACTTTCCCACCTGGCCTTAATGATATGATTTCTATTACCAGTCTTTTAAAATTTAAAGTATTTGATAGGTAGTCCATAGTTTAGTTTAGTTTATTTAATTTTATCTTATTTTCTTATATGTTATATATCATTTACACACATAAATACATTTTACACGTTTTATATACTTCTTTACAGTAAATTTATATAATTTTTGTGTTTGATGGCAATTAATGGGTTAATTGTGTTTTAGTAATTGATGGCTTTTCACTGGCTGCTGGATTTGTACTATTTGTGGATGTAATATAAAAGGGCCAATTTGGTAATTAAATATGTCTGAGAAAGTTTGGTGAATGAACTAAACGAAAGCACTTACAATAAAGTGTTTTAATTTATTTTTTGGTGCACTTCGTGTTTGCCTACACCCACTGCTGAACTTTAGAGGTTTACTTTGTTTTTAGTGCTTTGCGGTTGTTTTTTTCCATCAGAGACTTTGTTATATTGATAGTGATCGCCAAGGAGAGGCACAATCAGAGCAAGTATCCCCTTGCTGAATGAGTAGTTGCTCTTTCATGGTAGCAACAATGACCCAGCCATATAAGTACGGAAAAAAGATGTTATGTACTCACCACAATGTTCCATCTGTGTTGTCCATTTTCATTCTTCCTCAGCTTATGGGTTCAGATCCAATCCCTCGGATCCAACTTGGCCGTTGTAAAAGCTCATGGCAACCAGAAAAACTCTCAAGCTACTCCTTCACCCACAATGCACCAAGCCCAAGTACCTCAGATCTTGTTTGCTAACATCAGCAGAAAGAATGTTGCAGTTATACAGAGATGAGACTATATCTGGAGCTATGAACCAAGGAAGTGGCACACTTAAAAACACTCACTCTTCAGGGAGTATTTAGGGCAGGGTGTTGGTGGGAGGGGAGTTGAAGAAGAATGAAAATGGACAACACAGATGAAACATTATAGTAAGTATGTAACTTCTTTACCTGATGTTGTCAATTTTTATTATGTCCTCAACTTATGTGACAGAGTCCCCAGCTACATAAAACCCTGGGTGGACTCAAGGAAGGATATTTATGAGCACTATTAAACCAAATGATGCTCTACCCCTGGAGACCATATCCAATTTGTAATGACTAACGAAGGTATGGGGAGTAGCCCAAGTTGCTGCTGCGTAGATGTCATCCATGGAAGATCTAGACTGGAAGATGGAAGACTGATGAAGTAGCCATGCCTTAGTTGAATGAGCCTATAAGTGGTTTCAGTAAAGTAATGCCCATAAGATAATGCCCAAAATATATATATGTATCTATATATATATATATATATATATATATATATATATATATATATATATATATATGTGTGTGTGTGTAACGAAACACAATCAGTCAGCCATCAGGCTAGAGTTGTTTTGGTAACAGGTTTTCCTAATATTATGTCAGGAAAAAGAGACACAATTATTCAGTCTTCCTGATATTTTTCGTTTTGTGCAGGTAAAACATAATTGCCTATGGACATCCAATAAATGCAATGTATAATTCACCTTTATTAGTAAATTTGGGGAAGAATACTGGCAAATTGATAAACTGATTAATATTAACCTCTGAAACCACTTTAGGGAGAAAGGAAGCATTAGTGCGTAAAGTGACTCTGTCTTTGTGAAATATCAAGTAAGGAGGTTTTGAAGACAAGGCCTGAATCTCTCACATTCTTCTGGCAGAAGTAATGGCTACTAGAAAAATTGTTTTCCAAGAAAGATACTTGAGGTGACATTTAGCTGCAAGTTCAAAGGGGGGCTTGAGAAATTTGCTGCAGTACCAGACTGAGGTCCATGGGGGAGTAGGGTCCCTAAAAGGAGGCCTCAGAAGAAGAGTGCCTCGCAAAAAGGTTTTGCAGAGTCTATGAGAAGAAACAGAAGCACCTTCAAATCCCATGTGAAAATTTGATATCTCTACTAACTTTCACTGTGGAGGAGCTAGTTTCTTCTTTAAAAAGAAAAGTGGAAAATTCAAAGATACTATGCAAAGGAGCTGAAAAGGGATCAACATTATTTTGATGGGGCCAGTAAGCAAATCTTCTCCATTTTCTGGAGTAGAGTTTAGGTGTAGATGGTTACTGGGAAGATAAAAGTATCTGATGGACTGGGGAAGAGAGCACACGTTGTCTGGCTAGTAATGGAATTGGAGAAGCCAGGCAGTCAGCCTGAGGTTGGGTATGTCTGGATGGATCATGCCTGCTGGATGAAACAGGAGGTTTGGAGTCAGATCTAGAATCCACGGTTCCCTTGAGCCATTTTTTTAAGCCACAATTATCCTTCCTCTTGTCTCAAACCCTACACCTGTTTTGTGTAAAAAACACAAACACAATTAGCCCCTCCCCCCCCCCCCCTAGAAGGTATTTATTTTGATATTTAACCACCGTAGGCCCATAGGTTCATATCTAACTGTCTATGGGGGCCATTTTTTAAGCCAATTAAATTACCCCATGTAAATCATACCCTGCACCTTGTGTTGGTGGAGTAAGTGAGGCCAAAGAAAGGGGAACCAAATCTGTCAAGGCCAAAAAGGTGCAATGAGGATAACTTTGCTCTTCAACATAGCAGCTTTCTGTAGGAATTTGGAAATTAGCAGGATTTCTGGGTAAGCATAAAGCAGGCCGGGGGGGGGGGGGGCAGTCATGAAGTAGAGCATCCCTAGCTGCTGCATTTGTTGTTTGGGGGGAAGCAAAAAGTTCACAGCAAGGCTGGCTCTACTGATGAAAAATCATATCTGTCACATTCTTGTTGAGAGACCATTTGTGAGGTAGAAGAATGCACCTGCTCAGCTTGTCTGCTGTCAGACTGGATTTCCCCAGAATGTGCACTGCAATGAGAAAGCGGTTGGATGAGATTGCCCATTGACACACTCTGAGAGCTTCTCGACGCAAGGAATAAGATGTGGTCCCTCTTTGTTTGTTGATGCACCAAACTACTGACGTTAAAAGCAGAAAAACATAGCTAAGCTACAGAGAAAGCTAGGCTATGTAGTTGGTTTTGAAGAGGTAATAATCATAGTGTGCAATGGCCTTCCTCAGGATAAAAACTTTTATGATGAAACTCCAAATAATTTGAAGGAGAAGTAAAAAAAGCAATCGTAGTCCATTGCTTGAATGAATGTTCTTTATTGAAGGAGATCTTTTGGCAGATAAGTGCTGTTGAAACTTAGATTTTAATGTACACCCATCAGTGTTTAAATAGTTTTATACACAAAGGCATTAAAATCATAGCATTTGTATAACACTACATTTAAAAGGAAATCCTTACTTGGATAACGTTAGCAGTAACCCGATTCTATAGGATAAATACTTGTCAGCCTATACCTGCATAGAAACAGACCAGGAGCTGATGGAATTGGTCAGGATAACCATTGGTCAGTAATCGGAATCCTAGATGAATCAAAATCTGGGAATGGTAGACAAGAGAGATAGCTGGAACGAGGCTAAGTGAAAATGGTGGGAGCACATGGAGGGATGGGATATTAAGAGAGGTAGCAGGAACTAAGGGAAGATGTTATTTATTTATTTTTTTTGCTGGAGTGGGCCTAATAAGAGAATGGTACCAGGATATTTATGAATGGGTGAAAGATAGGAGTCTAAGTGTGTTCGTGCTGATTCATGGCCACACAGAAACTCTGCGAGGTGTAGTCTCAATCAAAATCCAAAACACAAGAGTGGCTATAGGTGACATGTTGAGGAGCTATTTTCAAGTTAATATAGTGTATAGGAGGTCCCCCTCACATTTAAGTAACTAAAACCACTCACGACTTCTATAACCATGCATCTTTTCTGATAAAACCAGAATTCCATAGCTGGAAGTCTAACTTTTTTGGTTAGGGTAAGATTTTAAAATTTCTTTTAAGGATTTACTACAGATAAATAGGATAAATTTCACAGTCTGCGGCTGTCTCGTATACTGGGTGGCTCATAAACAATGGCCATGGTTTGTATATGGTGGCAAGGGGGAATACTGTTCAGAGGAAGCTATTAATCAAGGTAAAAAAACACCTGACAAATCAGAATTATAGCTAAGTTGGCCAATGAAAAAACTGGAGTGGGTAAGCCAGTGGGGAAAAATAATGACAGGTGGGGGCTGGTTCGGGGTGGGTCAAAAGGAAGTACAAATGGGGGGATTTAGTGAATGGCTGCTATAGTGAGAACTGGGAAAATGTTTATAGAAAGAAAAAAAGGAATGCGAACATGTTGACTAAAGACAAATGAAAAGTGTGGATATCACAATAGAAGGAGGAAACTAGTTCAGAAAAAAAGCAAATCCCAAGAAGGAAAGACATCCCTGATCAGTATCAGTAAGAAACTGAGGTCCCTCATGAAATCATCCAAGGCTAACTTCAAAAGAAAAATAGCCAAGGATTCAAAAGATAACCACAAAGCCTTCTTTAGCTATGTTAAGAATCTAAGTGGCAACTCGCAGATATGCACTGAATGAGTGCAAAATAGCTCAAAATATACTGAACCTACTGATATTGCCAACATCCTGGCATTTAGATTTAGTGCAAACTTCACCCCCCTCTCACCTCCAAAAGGGCCCACAACAATACCAGAAAAGTGTAGTGTCCCAAAAATCACAGGCGCACAGGTGAAAATGAGAAGTTATGTACCTACCATAACGTTCCATGTTAGTTGTCTTCTCTCGCCTTCTTTCTTGCTTGATGGGTTCGGAGTCGATCCTCGGCTCCGACTCGGCACTTGCTAAGCTCGAGAGTCACTTTTACCAGCTCGAGGCAGCCCCATATCCCATGATGCAAGGCGGTAAGTACCCAGATCTCGTTTGATGACAAAAGAGCAATAGCACCTAGCATTATAACTTCCCAAAGGAAGAAAGAAGAGAAAAACCTGCAGGATGGTAGAAGGACCAGCTCTGTATGGTCTTCAGAAGTATAATTCCTTGTAGAGAAAGGTCTGTCCAGGCCTGGGGGAAGGAGGGAGGGTCGCAAGAAAGAAGGCGAGAGAAGACAACTAACATGGAACGTTATGGTAGGTACATAACTTCTCAATGTTAAGTTGTCAATCTCGCCTTCATTCTTGCTTGATGGGACCGCGTCCCTAGCACCTCTATCCTGGGTGGCTCAATGGAACAGACTCTTGAGAATGGTAGAGCCAAAACTGGCTCTGTCCCTGGAGGCCAAATCCAATTTGTAATGGGAAACAAATGTATGAGGAGTGGCCCAAGTGGCCGCTGCACAAATAGTGTCTAAAGGAAGTCTAGCTTGAAAGGCTGTAGAAGTAGCTAAGCTTCTGGTTGAATGTGCTTTAGGTTTCGAGCACAGCTGTTTTCCCCTGAGCCGATAAATTTCAGAGATGACAGAAGAAAGCCATCTAGCTAAGGTCACTTTTGAGACAGGAAGGCCTTTCTTGTTATCAGCATAGGAAACAAAGAGTTGATCGGATTTCCTGAATTGTTTTGTTCTGTCCAAATAATATCTGAGTTGGCGGTGGACATCAAGATAATGTAATTTTGTTCGATCTGTTTGAATAGTTTGGAAAAATACAGGAGATCAATGGCTTGATTCAAATTAGTCTTTGAGGCGACCTTAGGCAAAAGGTCGGATTAGTTCTCAATGATACTCTGTCTTTGTGGAAGACCAAATAGGGGGGGCGAACAGATAGAGCATGAAGTTCAGACACCCTCCTAGCCAATGTAATAGCAACCAGGAATAAAGTTTTCCATGAAAGAAATTTCAGGGAACAAGAAACAGCTGGCTCGAAGGGGGGAAGAATCAAGGATGTCAGCACTAAATTTAGGTCCCATTGAGGAGGAGGACTCCTGACTGGAGGCTTCAGGAGGAAAATTCCTTTCAAGAAGGCTCTACAAAGCCTGTGGGACATAATGTTGTGATCTGCGAACCCGACATGAAAGTTCGAGATAGCAGCTAACTGAACTCTAACTGTGGAAGAAGAGGAGCCCGTGAAAAATCTCCGCTAAGAAATCCAAAACTGCTTGAACTGGAGCAGTGAAGGGATCAATATTCTTGGCTTTAGCCCAATAAGAAAAACGTTTCCATTTGCTCGTATAAATCCTCCTGGTAGAGGATTTTAAGGAAGCTACTATGATGTCTCTAACAGGGTTCGAGATCATAGGAAGCCTGGCTAAGGAAGGAAGTGGAGCAACCATGCTGTGAGGTTGAGAGAAGGGATAGACCGGTGCAGCTGACCGGATTGGTGAATCAGAAGATCTGGCACTGGGTCCAGATGCCACGGCTGCACCAAAAGGTGACGATGGAGGAACGGAAACCAAATTTGTCGAGGCCAATAAGGAGCAATGAGAATCAATTTGGCTCTCAAAATGGTTGCTTTCTGGATAACTTGAGGGAGAAGTCCCTGGGGCCAATCCTGGGTCAGAGCGTCTCTGGGGGGATGGCCTGGCAGTGGGAAGAGAGAGAAGACGTCTGGGCATTTGCTGTTTTGGGGAGTAGCAAAAAGATCGCAACATGGGCGACCCCATTCCAGAAAAATCTCTTCCACTATAGATTGTTTGAGAGACCACTCGTGAGGCATGAGAATAGCTCTGCTCAATCTGTCCGCTAAAATGTTGGTTTTCCCAGGGATGTGCGTTGCTACCAGAAACCGATGAGAGGAGATCGCCCATTGCCAAAGTCTGAGCGCTTCTGGACACAAGGGGTAGGACTTGGTTCCGCCCTGTTTGTTGATATACCAAACTACAGACATGTTGTCTGTGTGGACTGCAATTGTCCCTACGGGAAGAAAGTCATTGAGGGCTTGCAACGTTAAAAGCACTGCTCTCATCTCTAGGACATTTATGTGCAGGTGGTATTTGAAAGGTTGCCACGTCCCATGAACCATCCTGCCCTGATAATGCCCCCACCACCCGATCAGGGAGGCATCCGTAGTAACAGTGGCTACCGGGATGGGGTACAAAGTGTCTGCCTTGGTGAATCTGGGGAGAAGTGATCCACCAAGCAAGATGATTCTTGCAAATCTGTGTCACCAGTATTTGGTGACGCATTGGAAGGTGTTGGTAAGACCACTGAGTGAACAACATCCATTGAAGAAGGCATATAGAAGCGAGCCAGGGAAGAAGGGTAATGGCCGCAGCCATGAGGCCTAACACCTTTAGAACCATTCTGGCCTGTACCTTCTTGTTGGCTAGAATGATCCTGACGTGACTTTGAATGTCTGAGATTCTTAGATCTGTAAGGGTAGCTGACATCCGAACAGTGTTTAAGTTTGCCTATGAAAGTAATAGACTGGCAGGGCAATAAGGATGATTTTTCGGAGTTGATCGAGATGCCCAATTGAGAACAAAGATTTATTGTGTAATCCCTGGCTTGAAGAAGCTGATGCCTGGTGGTGGCTGAAAGGAGCCAGTCGTCGAGATACGGAAACACCTGGAATCCTTGACATCTCAGGTGAGCCGTGACCACTGCCATACATTTGGTGAACACTCTGGGGGCTGTAGTGAGACCAAAGGGCAGGGCTCTGAACTGGAAATGACTGGACCCCAGCCGAAAGAGGAGAAATCTCCTGGAGCATCTGTGAATTTTTATGTGATAGTACGCATCCTGAAGATCTATTGAGCACATCCAGTTGTCCTTCTGTAAGAAGGGCAGAATTGACTGAAGAGTGACCATTCGGAATCTTGTCTTCCTCACAGACTTGTTGAGTCTGCTGAGATCCAATATTGGTCTCCAGTCTCCCGTCTTTTTGGGGACCAAAAAGAACCTTGAGTAGATTCTGGGCTCTGAATGATCTGTTGTAACTGGCTGAATGGCTCTTTTTTGCAGTAGTTTTAAGACTTCTAACTCTGCAATTTCCCTTAGACCGGGTGGTACATCTGGAAGGGAATTTGAGTGATAGAAAGGACTTTCCTCGAAAGGAATTTTGTAACCCTTGGATATGATCGACTGTACCCATCTGTCTTGAGTGAGGGAACGCCAGGCTTCTGGGTACAGCGATAGTCTTCCCCCAACTGCCTCCAAGGATGGACAGCCGGGCAACATCTCAGGGATGCTGAAAGGGCTTGTCAGAGAGAGGCTCTCTGCTTCCCTGGTTTTGTGGACCCCCTCTGCCTCTAGAGCGGCATCTGTTATTGTTACCCCCTCTGCCTCTAGGGGTAAACTGACCACGTGAATCCGGTGTGACTCCTTGGGATTTGCGGAACCACATTTTGCCACCCTTCTGCCCTTTGGGGTAAGGTCTAGAAGGGGTGGAAAAACGGACCCCTATGGCAGAAAGAGTCTTGCCATCCTGCTCACACCTGGTCAACGTTTCCTTCACTTGAGGGCCAAACAAAGCTGACCCATCAAAGGGAGAGTTTGTGAAGGACGCCTTAAAGGGATCTGCAAAATTACAGAGCCGCATCCAGGCTTGGTGTCTAAGAGCCACACCTGTACCTGCGGCCCTACTCGCTCCATCTGCAGCATATGATATCAGTCGCATGGAGGAGTTAGCAATAGAATTAAGGGTTCCTAGCTGCAAAGCAATTTTTTCTTGAGCCCCTGCAGCTGTAGGATCCTGTACTACTTCACCTAGCTCCTTAAGAATATCCCTCTGGAGTCTGGTGAAGTGACATAGGTAGTTCAGCGAACGCATAGCAAAGGTCGCTGAAGAGAACATCCGCTTACCATACCTATCCATGGTCCTAGAGTCCTTATTAGGAGGATGGACAGGTACAGAAGGATCTGCAAGTTCCTTCTTAGTGGCAGCCGCCACCACCATGGCATCAGCAGGGACACCTTTCGTGAGGAATTGCTTGTCCGATGGGGCAGTAATAAATTTAGAAGGCCTCCTAGGGACTGGTTCTACAGAGTCAGGAGCAGCCCACGCCTTTCGAGCAATAACCTGCATAAGGGGGTCGAAAGGCGGAGACACCCAGGAGGTGGAGGGCCGAGATCCAAACGCCTCCAGGTATACCGACTCATCCTCAGAGGGATTATTGGTGGGCCAGTTTCCCCTCTGTCTAAGGAGTTCTAGGATGTCTGAGAAGGAGACATCCTCAGAGGGGGATCTTGGGGATCCCTCTGACTCATCTAAGTCAGTATCTGAAGTGATAGACTCGGGGGAGTCTACGTGTTTCCTCTTACAGGTCCTCTTTCGCGGAGGATCTCCTGACTGATCAGGAGAATCCTCGGAAGAGGGGGCTCTTCCCAGTGGGGAAACCTGAGGCGGAGGATCTCTGGGTCCGGGAGCAAGAGAAGTGGCAGAGATATCGACAGGCACCATAGAGGGAGGAGCTAAGGGAACAGACTGCAGGCTGAGTCCAGTGGCCAGCACACGCTTCATCACCTCGAAGGCTCCCCTCCCAGGGAGGTCCGAGAGAACCCGTTCCGAAGAACCAGGAACTCCAGGACCCACCAAAAGAGAAGGCTCCGAGGCAGATGTCGGAGCCGAGCTCACCAAGGCCGAGGCTCCAAGGGGAAGAGTGGGGTCGGACAAGGGTCCAATGCCAGTCACCCCCTCGGAGGAGACCAGGGAAGCCCGACCACCGAATCCCTCTAAGGAAGGTCTCGAAGAGGAGATAAGAGTAGAGGCTGAAGGAGCAGAAGGGGGTATCTGTCCCTCAGCCATAGCAGAAACCATTCCCGAAGACTCCAACTCCAAACTCTGGGGTAGAGTCGAAGGAGGAACTGCAATGGGGTGTGGACTAATAGTCGTCTGTTGAGACGGACTATGTAGCATCTGGGCCAGTGCCTGTGATTTTAATAATCTACTGACCACTCTCTAAATCATGGTCAGAAAGCCTGGATGACCTGGATGATCGGCTCCGATGGCTCCGTTCCGAGAGGAGAGGAGAAGCTGGAGCCGAGAGTATCGGTTCCAAGGAAGGGGACCTAGACCTCTTCCTCGAAGGAACCATCGGAGCCGACGAAACCATGGAAGCTGTCGGAGCCGACAACTTTTCGGCACCGACAGAAAGTTTCGATGCATCGGCTCCGGACGGAGCCGATACAGACATAAAAGTAAGGGTGTCGGAGCCGGTCTGCACTGTCACTGAAGCCTGAGCCACATGGTGATCGGAACCGATCGGAGCCGACACCGAAGTGGTCGAACCAGAATCGGCACCGATAGCCATCGGTGCCGAAGGTGTGTGCAAACCAGAATCGGCTCCAGCCGGAGCCGATCTCGACTCTGAAAGAGTCGGAGCTGAGGCCGCAGGCTTGGACACAGAAGCCTGGGCCTTGGAAGACTTAGAAGTCTTAGATGGAGCCGACTTAGCCGGAGAGCCCTCCGGCTTAAGTAGGCCCCTCAAAATCAGCTTATTTCTCCTTTCCTGCAGGACTCTCTGGCTAAAAGAATGACAAATCGCACAGGAGTCCTGCAGGTGGAGAGGTCCCAGGCAGTATAAGCAAGAAGTGTGACCGTCTGTCAGAGACATCTTCTGACAGCACGAGTCACACTTCTTAAAGCCTGAGACCCTTTCCTTAGACATGGTGTAAAAACACACACACACAACACCTGTCCAAGAAATATAACAATCCCAAAAAAGAGAAACTATTCTCTCACAAACACACACACACACCCTAACAAGGGGGGGGGGGGGTGGGATGGGAGAAGGCCTGACTAAAAACTTTAAAGGAGAGAGGGAATTTTAGTCAGAAAGGGACCAAAACTAGTCTAAAACTATTAAATTTAAGTTTAAAATTAACTTTAAACTGAAAGAGGGGCAAAGGAAGTAGTGTATAAATCCCTTACCAGGAGCTGGTAAAAGGAGGACCTCATCAGCGAAGCGGCAAACGAGATCTGGGTACTTACCGCCTTGCATCATGGGATATGGGGCTGCCTCGAGCTGGTAAAAGTGACTCTCAAGCTTAGCAAGTGCCGAGTCGGAGCCAAGGATCGGCTCCAAACCCATCAAGCAAGAATGAAGGCGAGATTGACAACTTAACATCAGCCCTTTCAAAAGCCAAAAACACAGCATCAATGGGACCAGATGGTGACCCAGGCTGCGTCTTGCATGAACTACAGAACAAACTAACCCCCCACCTAAACACGCTGTCAAACCTCAGCCTCTCCACAGGCTACGTGCCCATAGAATGGCGCACAGCAATGGTTATCCCTCTCTACAAAGGAGGGGCCACAACTGACCCTGGTAACTATCACCCCATAAGCCTGACTAGCCTGGTCTGCAAGATTATGGAGCACATCATCATGGAACTCATTAACAAATACATTAGGAACCTCCAAACACTTGACCCGACCTAGTTTGGCTTTGTTAAGGGCAGATCATGCTACTAAACCTGGTTGACTTCTTCGAGACATTCACCAAGGCCATAGACAAGGGAAAGGTGGTTCAAACAGCCAATCCTGACCTCGCCAAGGCTTTTGACACCATTCCCCACTCGGGTATTACAGACAAACTCACCAGCCTGAACATAAACCCCTATGTCACAAGATGGGTTGCCAACTGGCTTACAGACAGAACTCAGATGGTAAGAATAGCGGGCTCCAGGTCAGACTCTAAACCAGTCACAAGTGCTGTCCCGCAAGGCTCGGTCATGGGACCCCTACTGTTCAGCATATACTTCTCAGAAGTACAGGGGAACACAGGAGGACTATGGCTAACCAAGTTCGCTGATGACTGCAAACTGGGAGCCATAACTGACTCTCCGGCTGACACGGACACCCTCTAAAAGGGCCTTACTGAGACAGACACCTGGTGTCAAAGTCATGGCTTCAAGCTAAATGCCAAAAAATGCATAGTCATCCCATTTGGGAAAAACAAAACACCCACGAATTACCACATAGGTGGCAGCCCCCTTAATACAGAAGAGGTAATAAGAGATCTGGGGACCCAGGTAGATAGTAATCTCTCCTTTGACAATCATATTGCCAAAGTAGTTAGGAGATCCTTCTATGTGGCCCATCTAATTACTAAAGGGTTCACATCTAGAAATAAAGAGGTTATAGTGCCCCTCTACTCGTCACTCATTAGACCCATCATAGAGTACAATGCCCCATTTGGGATGTACCTCACAAGACACTTCCAACAGTTGGAAAGACCACAAAAGTACCTCACCAAGAGGATTACTGGTCTCACACATATGCCCTATGCAGCCCAACTGAAAAAACTCCGGCTGTACTCAGTGGCATATCGCTTACTCAGACGTGATCTCTGCCTGACTTACAAAGCCATGTCCAACTCAGAATTGATTGACATGCTCCACCTAAAGAAATCCAAGTCACTGCGAGCCACGCGCTCTAGTGAGCTAAACCTCACCACAACAATAATGAACATAAAAACAAAATAAATAAAACCAACACTCAGTGAACACCACCTGAAGCATTTCTGTTACGAGCCGGGTGCATAGTACAACGAAAGAGTATCAGCCCAGAAACAAGACATATTGCCAAGTGTGCTTAAACAGTCAGATAGCACACACACACATTGGTCTCACTTATTAAGTATTGTACACTATAATAAGAAATTCCCATATGCCCAAATTCACAACAAGCAGAGGAAGCATGAAGCATCGTTTTTGCCATCACTTCTTTGGCCTTGCCACAACTCAAATAATAATATTAATAACTCTGGAAGTGGATGAAATTGAATACAAGTATAGGGGACTAAGGTTGGGCCATGGTTTTTCTTGAAGTGAGAAAGCAGGAGAAAACAGTCGCCGTTAGGGTCTAAAACTGTAACGAGTAATGTTAATGCAAAGGACTATAGGTTAGGGCAGATATGGTTAATATGTTTGGTGTGCACACTTATGCAACGAGCTATTGTACGCTTTTTATTTTTTTTATATTTTTCCCCCTAACAGATTTGTTTTTCAATTGAATTGTACAGGTTATAGATCACAGTAAAGGTGGGAAAAGTTTTGAAATGATTTATTGTGGTCCCATTTTTTATCACAAAAACCTGGAATTTTAACAGGGGTGTGTAAACATTTTATATCCACTGTAGCTGCATCTCAATGGTGGGGAGTTGTTGGGTCTTGGAGTGCTTTCAGATGGCCAGCTTCTTGTCTGAACTTGTCCATGTTCAGTAAGTCCTCTGATTTCTTTGTTCTAGTGAATGTTAGCCAGGTCTCGAGCTCTTTGAAACTTTGTCTTTTGGGGTATAACTTATGTTCTAATTCTTGGACTTTCAAAAAAATTTCATCTAGTTTTGAGTCTTTGTCAGGGATTCTGTTCACCTCAAGTTCAAGTTTTACTATGTTTTGTAAGTATAGATCTTGCAATTTTCTATTGTGTTCCAGGAGGACTTTAACTAGGCTGAGGCTGGCTTCGGTCAGGGGGGTTTGTCATTTCATGAGGGGTATGTCATCTTGATTTCTGCAGTTGAGTCTTTTCTGGAGTCTTAGGCCTTTAGGAATTATTGGATTGTCAAGGAATGCTTGAAAGTATGTTTCTTCCCAGTGCAGACTTTTGAAGGCTAGTGGGTAGTTCTCTATCATGTGTAGTAATTTTCATTCAGCCCTTTCATCGTTGGGGCCATTGCCTGCATGGTCGAGCTGATAGTCAAATGTTCATGGGTTTAGGATACTCCTGAACAGGATACTGCGCGACATCATGTGGAATGGAGTTGGAGCTTAGGGGGTGCTGGTGTAAAAAAATCCGTCTACTAGAATGGAAGGGACTTCAAAATTCAGAAATTGGTTTGTGCAGATACAATAAAGAAGCACCTCTTGGAGTGGCTAACTTTGAAATATCTGCGTGAGTGGACCTGTGGGCCTGCAAATGGGGTTAGAAAACTAAAAGCAGAAAAACAGAGCTAAGCAAGACTCCAAGTTGGGCTAGGTAGTTGGTTTATGAAGAGGTAATAAGCCTAGTGCGTAATGGCCTTCTTTAGGATAAAAACTTTTAAGATTAGACTCCAAATAATCTGAAGGAGAAGGCAAAAAGCAATCATAGTCCATTTCTTGAATGAATGTTCTTTATGGAAGGAGATGTTTTGGCAGATAAGCTCTGCTGAAACTTAGATTTTAATGTACAAATATCAGTGTTTAAATAGTTTTATACATAAAGGCATTAAAGTCAAAGCATTTGTATAGCAATACTACCTTTAAAAGGAAATCCTTGATTGGATAACATTAGTAGTGAACTGATTCTACAAAATAAATACTTGTCAGCCTATGCCTACATAGAAACAGAACAGGAGCCTGTGTGATTGGTCAGAATAACCACTGGTCAAGTATTTGGAATCCTAGACAAATCAAAATCTGGGAATGGTAGACCAGAGAGCTGTAATGTGGCTAAGTGAGAATGGTGTGAGTAGATGGAGGGATGGAGGATTAAGAGAGGAGGCAGGAACTAAGGGAAGGTGTTTTTTTTTTTTTTTTTTTGCTGGAGAGGGCCAAATAAGAGAATGGTACCAGGGGGTATATGAATGGCTGAAATATAGGAGTCTGAGTGTGTTCCATGTTAATTCACAGCCACACAGAAACTCTGTGAGGTGCAGTCTCAATCAAAATCCAAAACATGAGCATGGCTACAGGTGACTAAGTGATGTGTTGAGGAGCTATGTTCAATTTCATTTAGTGCAAAGGAGGTCCCCCTCACATTTAAGTAACTAAAACCACTCATGACTTCTATAACCATGCATCTTTTCTGATAAAACTACCATTCTGTAGCCGGAACTCTAATTTCCTTGGTTAGGGTAAGATTTTAAAATTTCTTTTAAGGATTTACTACAGATAAATAGGATAACCTTCACAGCCTGCGGCTGTCTCATACATGTCTCATATACTGGGTGGCTGAGTGAGAAGAATAGATACGCTGGCAGGGGGAATAGTGCTCGGAGAAAGCTATTGGTCAAGGCAAAAAAAAAACAACTGACGAATCAGAAGGATAGTTAAGTTGGCCAGTCAGAAAACTGGAGTGCATAAGCCAGTGGGAAAAATACTGAAGGGTGGGCGATGGGTTGGGGCAGGCCAAAAGGAAGTACGAATGGGGGGATTTAGCGAATGGCTGTTATAGTAGGAACTGGGAAAATGTATATAGGGAGAAAAAAATTACTGCAGACATGATGACTAAAATGAATGCAGGCATGATGACTAAAAGACAAATGAAAGGTGTGGATATCATAATGTGAAAAGCAAAATAAATAAAACCACCAGTCAGTGAACATCTCCTGAAGCATTTCTGTTACAAGCCGGGTGCATCGTAAACTGAAAAGGTATTGGCCCAGAAACAAGGCATATTGCCATGTGTGCTTAAACACCCAGAGAGCAGACACACATTGATTTCACTTATTAAGTATTGTATATTATAATAAGAAATGTCCATACACCCGAATTCACAATAAGCAGAGGAAGTGGAAGTGTGGAGCATCATTTTTGCCATCACGTCTTTGGCCTTGCCACAACTCAAAATAATACTACTAATAATAACTCTGGACATGGAAGAAAGTAGCTACAATTATAGGGGACTAAGGATGGGCCATGTTTTTTTTTTTTTTTTTTTTTTTGAAGGGAGATTGTTCATTTGAATTGCAATCCTCCCCAGAGGGAGAGCTTCTTCAAAGGCCTGCTCTCATCTCTAGGACACTGATATGCAAATTGGCCTCTTCAGGGGAACAAGTGCTTTGGATTGTTTTCCCCAGGTAATACCCCACCACTCTAACTGAGAAGCATCCATGGTCACTATGGCCTTGGGCTGCAGGAGAATGAATGGATAGACTTGTAGTACCTCCTCTGACTGAATTCACCACCTGAAATCTCTCTTGCAAATCTGAGTAATACATATCAGGATTGACATAGGTTGATAAAGTATTGACCACTGTGTCTGTGTAACTGGCATCCACTGTAGAATCCCCATGTA